>NC_066575.1:5178013-5375513 GCF_024679095.1 Eriocheir sinensis | reverse complement strand
CTTTCTCTCCAACTCCACCTCTTCCTCCTTTCCTTCTTTCACTCCTACTCCACTTCTTCCTCCATTCCTTCTTCCACTTCAATTCCACATTTTCCTTCGCTATTACTAACACATCCACCTCTTTTCTATTCCTCCACCTCACCATTCCTACTCCACCTCTTCTTCCATTCTTTCTTCCACCCCAAGTCCACTTCTCCCTATATCTCTTCTCCACCTCTATCTCCACTACCCCAAACACATTCATCCCTTTCCCAATCCTCCATTCTTCCACTCCTAGTCCGCCTCTCCTATCTCATCTTCCACTCCTGCTCCACCTCTCTCTCCAGTACTCCATACACACCAACCATATCTTCCACTCATCCACTCTCACTCCATCTCTTCACCACTCCCTCCAATCCTATACCTAACCACACTATTTTTCATTCCACATAGCCAAACCTCCCTCCACACGCTTTCAGTAATCCACCCTTCAATCACTCCTCTCTCCACTACACCCCTGCTACTCCCTCCTCCTCCCCCCTAGTATCGCCAGCGCCAGTAATAAATAAAAAACTTTCCCAATCTTGAGGCGCCGAAATCATCATAAATATTAAGGAAAGTCTATCCCGAATAAAGTAAACGACCCGAGAGAGAGAGAGAGTGTGTGTGTGTGTGTGTGTGTGTGTGTGTGTGTGTGTTTACTAGTTAATAATGAGAGGCAGGCAAATCATGTATATATCTTTAGTAATGAAAATAATAGTCAATACATATAAATTACAAAAAGAAAAGATACAAAAAACAAAACAAGACGGAAAAGAAAAAAAAGAAAAGAAATGTACGTATTTAAATCATAAAACCAAGACAAAAAAAATACGAAAACAAAACTACAAGAAAAAAAAAACAAAATTATTATCTATTCTATGTAAACACGAAAATTCTTAAGCATATAGAAGTTCCTTTAAAAAAAATAATAAATAAATAAAATGAATGGAAAAAAATCGATAAATAATTTTGATTTTGGAAGAAAAAAGAAAAGATAAAAAACAACAGAAATATTAGAAAGAAAGAAGAAAAGAAAATTGATATATGTATTTACACGTCATTATATTTGTTGAAGGGAGAAAAGTATATACAATGTTTCAAAGGCTTTCTCACACACACACAAGCCTGCCTCTCTCTCTCTCTCTCTCTCTCTCTCTCTCTCTCTCTCTCTCTCTCTCTCTCTCTCTCTCTCTCTCTCTCTCTCTCTCTCTCTCTCGTCTTCCTCCCTCCGTCATTCTTTTAATTATTTCTCTTCTTCTTCTTCTTCCAATTCTTTTCTTCTCGCCTTCATATAATTTCTTCCTTTTCCTCTTTTCCTCTTCCCTTCCCACTACATGACATCACTTAGAAGGAGGAGGAAGAGGAGGAGTAGGAGGAGGAGGAGGAAGAATAGGAGGACAAGAGGAAGGAAATAAAAAAGATAAAAAGAAGAGAGAATTAGAAGAAGAAGAAGAAGAAGAAGAAGAAGAAGAAGAAGAAGAAGAAGAAAAAGAAGAAGAGGTGATGATAATAATAGCGAT
This sequence comes from Eriocheir sinensis, assembly GCF_024679095.1. Classification (NCBI taxonomy): domain Eukaryota; kingdom Metazoa; phylum Arthropoda; class Malacostraca; order Decapoda; family Varunidae; genus Eriocheir; species Eriocheir sinensis. The sequence goes on along the minus strand of NC_066575.1, from coordinate 5,373,972 downwards.
AACGAGGAAGGTGAAAGCAAACGAGAGAGAAAAACAAACCACAAGATAGAGAAGCAGAAGCAGGAAGATGAGGAGGAGGAGGAGGAGGAGGAGGAGGATCTCTACAGGGTCCTCCTCCGTTACCCCTGGCCGCCGTCACTCACGATAATGATTCCTCCTCCTCCTCCTCCTCCTCCTCCTCCTCCTCCTCCTCGTGTGCTCCTTCCTCATTCATGGGTTCCATTCATCGTCCCCTCGACCCTGTGTGTGTGTGTGTGTGTGTGTGTGTGTGTGTGTGTGTGTGTGTGTGTGTGTGTGTGTGTGTCTCTCTCTCTCTCTCTCTCTCTCTCTCTCTCTCTCTCTCTCTCTCTCTCTCTCTCTCTCTCTCTCTCTCTCTCTCTCTCAACATCATTAATACTCATTCATATTCATTTATCTATCCTTCCTCTTTCTTCCTCCTCCTCCTCCTCCTCCTCCTTCTCCTCCTCCTCCTCCTCCCGGGTACAAATAGTTTCATGGAGGAAAAAAAGGAAGACAAGGGAGGAAAAAGTCTACCTGAGAGGAGAAGTAATACCTCCTCTTCCTCCTCCTCCTCCTCCTCCTTCCTCTCGTTCTCATCCTTGACAGTGAGCAGCGTGAGAAGGAAGAGAGGGAGATGGAAGGGAGAAGAAGGGAGGGAAAGAAGGAGGGTTGGAGTCACTGAGGGAAGGAAGGAGGGAGGAAAAGAAGCAAGCAAAAGAAGAAAGGATAGAAGGATGAGTAGGTGGATAAATGAATGAATGAATGAATGAATGGAAAAATGATAAAAGTAGGAAAGAAAGGAATTGAAAAGAGAAAGCAAGGGAGAAGGTAATGATCAATATGAGAGCCTGATGGATAAGGAATGAAAGGGAGGCAAAGAAAAGGGAAAGAATGAAAGAATAAGTAAAGAAGGAAAGAAAACAATAGAATAAAGGAATAAGATAAAGAATAAATGGACAGATATGAGAAAGACAAGGACGAAGAAAGGAAGTATAAAGATGAAAGGGGAAAAAAAAAAAAGAAGATAGAAAAAAATAATGTATGGAAGAGAGAAAATATAGTAAGGAGGATAATGGAAGAGAAAGAAGAGAGGAAGAAAGAGAGGAAGGAAGGATGAGAACAAGGAGGAATGAATGAAGGGAAGGAGTACTGAAGGCAGCCAGGGAGGGAGGCGACTGAGAGGGAGGGAGGGAAGTAGAGATTGGAGGGAAAGGGGGGAGGGAGGGAGGGAGGGAGGGAGGACTAGGCATAAATGGGCAGATATATGAGTCCACAGCACCCCACAGCTCTCTCTCTCTCTCTCTCTCTCTCTCTCTCTCTCTCTCTCTCTGACCCCCCAATACTGCACAACTAACAACTACTACTACTACTACTACTACTACTACTACTTCCTCCTCTTCCCTTCTTCCTTTCTTCCTCCTCCTCTTCTTCTTTCTTATTCTTCCTTCTTCTGTCTTTCTCCTTTCCTCATTTTTCCTTTTTTTACTCCACTGTTTTTTTATACTTATCTTTCTACCTCCCTTTTACTCCCTTCCTCCTTTCTGTCATTCTCCCTTTTTCCTCTCTCCTCCCTTCTTCCCTCTTTCTTATTCTTCCTCCTTTCGTCATTTTTCCTCCATCCCTTCCCCTTCTCTCCCTACCTCCAATCTTCTTCACCCCCTTCACTCACCACCTTCAACACCCCTCAACACCTCCACCTCCACCTCCTCTTCCCCAGCATCCACTTCACCTCCCCCCTCCCCTCAATCCCCCCATCCTGTCCACCACCACCCACCTTCCACAACTCACTCCACCTTCCTCCTCCATCCTACCTGGTTGCTCTCTCTCAATTACTCTCCCTTCTTTATTTGTCTTTCTCTTATTCTCGTTTCTTCTTCATTTCTACTCCCATTTTTCCTTCCCTGCTTTTCTACCCTTCCTCTTCCTCCTATCTACACTTCTCCTCTTCCCCCTTCTTACCTCCCTCCTCCTTTCTCTCTCCTTCAGTCTTTTTCCTGTTTTCATCCTGTTTCCTTTCTTCTTTTCAATCTTTTCCCTTCCTTCTACTTTTCTCTCCTACCTCCCCTTCTTTCCCTCCTTCCGTTGTCCCTCCCTCCTTTCTTTCGTCATTCTTCTCTCCATTTTTACTCCACTGTTTCTTTCTACCTTCCTTCTACTCCTTCCCTCCTTTTTTTCCTACTCTTCCTCCTCCAGTCATTAAACTTTCCTCCTCCTCCTCGTTCTCCATCATCTTCTTCTTCTTGTTCCTTCTCCTATTCCTTTTATTTACTTTGTTTTTCCTTTCTTCCTATTTCTTCCATTTCCCTGCTTTTCTATACCCTCCTCCTTTCTTTCACTCCTCCTCCTCCTCCTCCTCCTCCTCCCTCTCTCTCGTTCCCTTGAGATGAAGCTGCCATGTAAGGTAAATCCAATGTTGGGTGGAGATTGAGGTTGCTTGACCCTTGCTACTAACTAACAAAGGTGTAGACAAGGTAATTAGTCCTCCTCTTCCTCTTCCTCCTCTTCCTCCTGATTCTCCTCTTGATTTGCTCTTCTTATCATCCACTTATTTTTTTTTTCGTTTTTCCTTCACTCACTCGTGTCTTCACTCCTTTACTTGCTTATCTCTCTCTCTCTCTCTCTCTCTCTCTCTCTCTCTCTCTCTCTCTCTCTCTCTCTCTCTCTCTCTCTCTCTCTCCTTTATTGCTCCGTTTTCCATGTTTCCTTCTCCTTTTCATCTTTTTTTCCTTCTACTTCTTCTCCTTTTATTTACTTCAACCTTCCTTTCTTCTTAATCTTCTTCATCGCCATTATTTTTCTCCTCCTCCTCCTCCTCCTCCTCCTCCTCTAAATCTTCCTTTTCTTTAACATTGCACCGAAAGTCTTCTTCCTCCTCCTCCTCCTCCTCCTCCTCATTTCTTCCTCCATGAGAGAGAGAGAGAGAGAGAGAGAGAGAGAGAGAGAGAGAGAGAGAGAGAGAGAGAAATGAGGCAGTTATCTTCATCTTCGACTTCCTCCTGCCTCTCCCGTCCTCCTCCTCCTCCTCCTCCTCCAGTAAGCAGGAAGGGGGGAAAGCGTCACCTCTCCAGCAGACGGTCAACCGCCCCTCCGAACGCCGTAATGGGAGGAGGAGGAGGAGGAGGAGGAGGAGGAGGAGGAAGAGGAGGATTGTGCACGGGATTGGACAGTCTTTTGGTGGACAATTCAGGTTGCGAGAGAGAGTTTGCGTTCCGTTATGTGTTCACTGTGATTTTGGTCAGAACAGTAGCAGTTGCAGAGGTAGTAGTAGTAGTAGTAGTAGTAGTAGAAGTAGTAGTAGTAGTAGTAGTTGTGGTAGTAGTGGTGATGATAATGGGATGGTGATTAACAGTAGCAGCAGGAGTATATGTGGTGGTGATGGTGGTGGTGGTGGTGGTGGTGATGGTGGTGGTGGTGGTGGTGGCAAAGTCCGCTCACGGTCTTTGCCCATCACCCAAACAACCCATTACCCAGGCCATTCCTTACTCAGCCTGTCAATCTCCTGTCTATCTGTCTGCCTGTTTGTCTGTCTCAGTATCCCATTAACCCGTCCCTGTGATTGGCACGGATTCCGCCTTCACTGGTAGCTTGGTAACATATGCTCCCAGGTCTTTCTGTGCCTCAGTGGTGGGTAGTGGAGTGTTTCCCATGTGGTATTGGTATGCTGGATTTCCCCTCCCAAGATCCATGACCTCACATTTTTCTTCACTGAATTGTAGCAGCCACTTTTTTGTTCCACTCCTGTAGCTTGGTGATGTCTTGTAGGAAACGCGCATCCAAGGGGTTAAGTTAAGTTCAATCAGTCACTCTGTAAGGTAATCAATCAGGGAATTTACATCTTAAGTTGATATATTTTCAGTCATTCAGTCAATCAGCCAGATACGTTTTGCCAGTCAGACACTTTTTTGTCAGTCTGTTAATCAGTTATTCACATCTACATTCAGTCAGTTACTTAATCAGTCAATAACCTTTTCTTTGTCAGTCCGTCATTTAGTCAGTCAGTCAATCACCTTTTTATGTCAGTTACTTACCCAGTCAGTCAGTCAACCACACATTTTGAGTCAGTTAGCTAGTCAGTCAATCACCTTTTATTCCAGTTAGTCAGTCAGTAAACCACCTTTTTGTCAGTCAGTTTGTTACTCAGTCAGTCAGTCAACAACACATTTTGAGTCAGTTAGCTAGTCAGTCAATCACCTTTTATTCCAGTTAGTCAGTCAGTCAATCACCTTTTTTGTAAGTCAGTTAGTTAGTCAGTCAGTCGACCACACATTTTGAGTCAGTTAGCTAGTCAGTCAATCACCTTTTTTTGTAAGTCAGTTAGTTAGTAAACCACCTTTTTGTCAGTCAGTTTGTTACTCAGTCAGTCAGTCAACAACACATTTTGAGTCAGTTAGCTAGTCAGTCAATCACCTTTTTTCCAGTTAGTCAGTCAGTCAATCACCTTTTTTTGTAAGTCAGTTAGTTAGTCAGTCAGTCGACCACACATTTTGAGTCAGTTAGTCAGTCAGTCAATCACCTTTTTTTGTAAGTCAGTTAATTAGTCAGTCAGTCAACAACACATTTTGAGTCAGTTAGCTAGTCAGTCAATCACCCTTTTTTCCAGTTAGTCAGTTAACCATCTTTTTAATCAGCCAGTTAGTCAGTCGAATAGTCAACCACCCATTAAGTCAGTCAACCAGTCACATGAACAGTTGCATCAGACAAACGGTTATTTACTGATTCAGAGGCAGGATATCAGGCATTTGATTAGATACGTCAGATTATAACAAGTCAGTCAGTCATTAAGATAAGCCTTATATCATAGCATCTTGTATGTATATATGTATGAATGGATGTCTCTATGAATGTATGTGTATATGTATTCATTTTATATACATATCTATTTATATAATCATCTATTTATTAATCTATCCAGGCTTAAATTCACTCACTTATAAGGGCAAGCATAACACAGTGAGAGGCCAACGACACACACACACACACACACACACACACACACACACACACACACAGAGCCAGCCAGCCATGACGGGGGAGAGGGGGGAGGAAAGGGAGGGGATGGAGAAGCTATACCTGTGACCTGCATGTTTACCTGACCAGCTACCTGCCTGCCTACAAACACACACACACACACACACACACACACACACACACTCCAGTATACGCTTCTCCTTAGACTCTTCGCAACAATTCACTTTTTTTTTAAGCCTCCCAATGTGTGTTATTTGGTTAGCTGTTTGTTTGGTGCGTGTGGTTGGGTTAGGAGAGATACGAAGAAGGAAGGAAGGAGGAGAGGAAGGGAGGAAGGAATAGAGGAAAAGAAGAAAAAATAAAATGTTACTATGACCTGTTTTGTGGTCCCCTTCCTTCTCCTTTTCATACGAAGGTGAGAGGAAGGAAGGAAAGAGAAGGATAGAGAGAGAGGAAGGAATAGAAGGAAGGAAGGAAGGAAGGGAAGAAAAATATAGTTGTGTTTTGTGATTTCCCTCTCTTCCCCTTTTCATACGAAGCTGGAAGGAAGGAGATAGATAGATAGAGGAGATGAAGGAATAGGAGGAAGAAAGGATTGGAGGTAAATAAGAAAGGAAGGGAAGAAAATACTGAGTTGTGTTTTGTGATTCCCTTCCCTTCCTCTTTTTATACGAAGGTGGAAGGAAAAGAGATGGATAGAGAAGAAGGAAGGAATAGAATAAATAAAGAAAGAGATAAAGAAAGAAGGCAAATAAATAGTACAATAGGCTTTCTTATAAGTCCCTCCTTTCTTTCCCTTTTCCTTCATTCACACTCCAGACGAAGAAAACAAAACACATAAACATTCAAATCCAGACCAACTTACCGAGCAAAAATATCCTCCACTCCGTAGAAGAAGAGGTCGTTGAGGCGTGTCTTCCCTCTGAAAAGGAAGAGAAGGTTGTTAAGAAGCTGTTGAATGATGTTGAATGCTATTGTTGTTACCTTCCATGATGTATAAGAGAAGGTTGTTAAGTAAGTGTTCCTTCGTGAGTCTTATCTTGAGTTATTGTAAGTTGTTTTTTTTTTCGTCCCTCCTTTATCCGTCTATATATTCCTCTCTCTCTCTCTCTCTCTCTCTCTCTCTCTCTCTCTCTCTCTCTCTCTCTCTCTCTCTCTCTCTCTCTCTCTCTCTCTCTCTCTCTCTCTCTCTCTCTCTCTCTCTCTCTCTCTCTCTCTCTCTCTCCTCGTGGTTAGGCACCGTGTCTCCTCCGTGCGTAAGGGAGGGAGGGAGGAAAGGGAGAGAGGGAGAGAGAGAGGGATGGAGGGAGAGAAAGGGTAAGACATCCCTTCAAACCCTTGACACTGTTCTCCCTCCTCCTCCTCCTCTCTTTCTTTATCTCCATTTTCTCCTCCTTTTCCTTCTTCTTTTATCTTCTGTGATTTCATATTTTTTCCCCTCCCTCTTTTTCCTCTTTATTCCTTCCCTATTTTTTTTATACTTCCTCTAATTCTAATCCTTTTAATAAATTTATTATTATTATTATTATTATTATTATTATTATTATTATTATTATTATTATTATTACCCCTCTTTCCTCTGTACATTCCTTTCCTTCTTTTTCATCTTCTTCTTCTTCTTCTTCTTCTTCTTCTCCTCCTCCTCCCCCTCCCCCTTCTCCTCCTGCACATTCCTATCCCTCTTCTTATCGATCATCTTTTTCACCTCTTCTTCCTTCTCCTCCTCCTCTTCTTCCTTCTCCTCCTCCTCCTCCTCCTCCTCCTCCTCCTCCTCCTCCTCCTCCTTCTTATGCACATACATTTCGTTTTTCTTTTAAATATATTTCTTCTGCTCTTCCTCCTCCTCCTCCTCTTCCTTCTCCTCCTCCTCCTCCTCCTCCTCTTCCTTCTCCTCCTCCTCCTCCTCCTCCTCCTGTATCACCTGCATATGGGTCACACCTTTGCTTACCTTCATGTACACAAATACCTTTTCTCTTTCCTCTCCCTCCTCCTCCTCTTCCTCTTCCTCCCCCATTTCTCTCTCTGTAGGGGTTTAAGGGGAGGAAGTTGAGGCCTGTCACGTACCCTTTATTAGCTCCCCCCTACCCCCCCTTCCCTTAACCTCCCCTTCCTCCCCTCCCCTTCCATTACAGGATCTCACCTATTAATCGTGGGTTTCTATTCTCCCCTTCATCTTCTCCCCCTTCCTAATAAGCCTCCCCTTCTTCCTCTCTTTCCCTCCCCTCATCTACCTTTCATTATTTCTTTTTCCCCTTCCCCTTTTCCATTCTTCCCCTTATCATCTATTCCTCCTCCCTACAAGCCCCTTCTTCTATTCCCCTTCCCCTCATCTTCTTCATTTTCTCTTCCTTCCCTTCATCTTTCTCTCCCCCTCTACAAGCCTCTTCTTCTCTTCCCCTCCCCTCATCTTCCTGTCATTTTCTCTTCCTTCCCTTCATCTTCCTCTCCCCCTCTACAGCTCTTCGTCTCTTCCCTTTATCTTCCTTTCATTTTCTCTTCCCTTCTCTTCCTCTTCCCTTCTACTGATTGACACTTATTCCTCCCCTTTTCCTCTTCTTCCTATCTTTTCCTATCATTTTCTTTATCCTAGTTATCATAGTTTATCTTTTTCCTTTCTCCTTCCCCTTTTCCTATTCTTCCCCTCTTTATCTTCCTATTTCCTTCGCCTAGTTATCATAATTTATCCTTTTCTCCTTTCCCTTTCCTCTTCTCCTTTTTCTTCCCATCTCTTCCTCCTCTTAATTTATCCCTTTCCCTTCTCTTTCTCTTACCCCTTTCCCCTCACATTTATTCATTATTCTTATATATTTCCCTTTCCCTTCATTTATTTCTTCCCCTTTCCCTTTATCATTCCCTCCCTTTACTCCCCATCTTCCTCACTCCTCCTTCCCTCTTTATCATCACTCTTTCTTCTTCTCCTCCCATTCTCTCTTCCTCCTCTCCTCTCTTTACCCTTTCTACCCCTTTCCTGTATCTTCCTCCCCTTCCCCTTTCCCCCTCATCATCTCTCTCTTCCCCTTTCCTCCCTTCCTCCTCCCCCTTCTCCTCTTCCTCACCTCACCTATGTCACACCCTCTCCCCCTCCCTTCTTCCCCTTTCCCCTGCACATATCCGATACCTCCTCCCCTTCCTTCCTTCCCCTTCCCCCTCCCTCACCCCAGATACTCCCCCCTACTCCACCCCTTTCTACTTCCTCCCTCTCCTCCCCACCCCTACCCCTGTTCCTCCACCCAAAATGAGTCATCTCTCTCTCTCTCTCTCTCTCTCTCTCTCTCTCTCTCTCTCTCTCTCTCTCTCTCTCTCTCTCTCTCTCTCAAAGTGCTCCACCTCTTCCTTTTTCCTCTCCCCGTTTTTCCCCTCTTCTCTCACCCTCCTCCTCCCCTTACCTCCTCCTCCTCCTCCCTTCCCGACCATGTTTGCCTCTCCTCCTCCTCCTCCTCCTCCAATCCACACTCGTCCACTCTCATTCTTTCTCTCCTCCTCCACTTTTTACCTCCCTCCCTCCCTCCCTCATTTATCTCTTATCTCTCCTCCCATTCATTCCCTCTCCCTTTCTCCCTTCTCTTTCCTCCCTCCCTTTATCTCCTTCCTCACTTCCTTCTTTTTATAACGTTTCCCTTCCCTGTGTCCCTTTCCGCTTCCTTATGATTCTTCTCCTCCCTTTTTCTTTCTCTCCCTCTTTCTACCCCTCTCCCTTCCTCCCTTCTTATGCACTTCCCGAATATTCTCCTCCCCTTCCTTCTCCTTCACCTACCCCCCCCACCAGCCAACACCACACTGACCCTCCCCATCCATTCCCTCCACTTTCCCTTCCTCCACCCTCCTCCTCCTCCCCCTCCCTTATCATCTAACAACTCCCCTCCCTGTCCCTTCTCCTACCAGTCTACCCCCTCCTCTTCCCCTTCCCCCTCCCCTCCCCTCCCCCATTCTCTACCGCCTCCGATGACAAGAAGGAAGACGAGGTGAGAAGAAGAGAAAGGCAGAAAAAAGGGAGGAGGAGGAGGAGGAGGAGGAGGAGGAGGAGGAAGTATAGGTTGGCACTGGACCCGGTAACAAGAGGCCTTTTAAGAGGGGGGGAGGGAAGGGGGGAGGGGGAGGGGGAGGGGGGAGTGTACTCTGTGTCTACATTTCTTTGGTTAACCCTCCCCCCCTCCCCCCATTGCCTTCCTCCCCTCTCCCCTCCCTCTCCCTATCTACCTTACTCTCCCCTCTCCACTCCTCCTCTCACTTTCCCTTTCCTCTCCCTTCTCTTTTTTCCCCTCTGCCTTTCTTCCTGTTTTTCCAATTTTTTTCTATTTTTTTATCTTTCCGCTCCTCCTTTTGTTTTCCTCTCCGTCTCATCTTCTTCCATCTTCTTCATTTTTTCTCTCTTGCTTTCTCATTTATTCTTGTTTATCTCATTCCTCATCCCCCTTTGTTCATGCCTCCCTTTCTTCTCCCCCATTATTAGTTTCATGCTCATCGTTTTTCTCCCTCTCTTCCTCCCTTTCTTACACCTCTTCCGCTCTCCTTCTCTCTATCTCCCATTTACTTCAATCCTTTTCCTCTTCATTGTTTCCTTCGTTCACGTAGATTTTCTTTCTTCTGAGTCTTCTTTTAATGTTCACTCTTTAGTTCCTTTACTTCCTGTTATCTTTCTCTTCTCCTTCCATTCACTCCTTTTCCCTTTCTCCGTCCTTCTTTTATTTTATTTCCCTTCATTCTTCTTCCGTTTTTCCTTATTAAAAAAAACTCTTTCATTTCGTTTTTATTTTTTTTGTTTCCTTTCGCTACTGCCATCACCACTACTACTATTACTACTACTACTACTACTACTACTGTTACTACCATCACACAGTAAGCCACCACTACCACCCACCGTAACTGCCACTCCTTCCTCGCCACCACATCCATCAAGACCCCCTTCAGGCTACACACACACACACACACACACACACACACACACACACGCACAAGAAAAACAGTTTATGGGTTTCGCATGTACCCTCATCCGCTTCGAGAGAGAGAGAGAGAGAGAGAGAGAGAGAGAATGTTATGACAGGACGAACACACACACACACACACACACACACACACACACACGCACACACACACACACACACACCGCACATGCCAAAGCGGCCTCCAGGGTAGACAGAGACAAGTGTGTGTGTGTGTGTGTGTGTGTGTGTGTGTGTGTGTGTCGAAACGTCAACTCAAGTGAGCTAGAGATGAATGAAGCAAGGAGGAGGAGGAGGAGGAGGAGGAGGAGGAGGAGGAGGGGACAAATGTGTAGAAGATAAAGGAAGATGACGAAAAACAGGACACGGAGGAAGAGGAGGAGGAGGAGGAGGAGGAGAAGGAGGAGTAACACAAAGGAACACAAAGGAAGAACAAACAACAGCAGACCTGCTGGTCCTTACGAGGCTGTTTGTGACAAGCTACACTAACTATCTAATCAAAGGTGGAAGATGAAGGAGGAGGAGAGGAGGAGAAGGAGGTGGATGAGGAGAAGGAAGGGGACGAAGAAGAACAAAACAGAGAAGTAAAAGAAAAAACAGGAAAATGAAGACAAGAAGAATGGCGATTAAAAATAAATAAAAATAAATAAAAAAAAGATAAGAAAAAATAAATAGAGAGACAGCTAAGAAAAACACAAAGAAACAACAGTAAACAGAACCAAAACAAACAAACACACAACACAAAAACATGAGCTAGCTGGCTTATCATAATGGCTTTACCTGTTGCATACCTCATCATGTCCACTCCACCTGTAATGGCAGTATCAGTTAAGAGTACACAACCTCTTATGGATAGTAAGATGATAACCAAAGTTTCTTAAGTAATGGGGAGGAGGTGGAGAAAGGAAAAAGAAGGAAGGGTAGGAAAAGTTGGAAAGTTTCGTTTAGTCGGCGCAACATCTGTGGTCATATGCCGGAGAGAGACAGAAGGGGAAGGAAGTAGGGAAGAAAAGGAGGGGGTGGAAGAGGCTGGAAACGACGAGGAGGAAGGTGAGAAGAATGTGGAGGAGAAGGATGAGGAAGAAAAGGAAGTGGAGGAGGAGGGAGAGAGGAAAATGGAGATAAGAGATAAAAGGGAGAAAGATGGAGAAAAGGAAGTGGAGGAGGGAGAGGAAAATGGAGATAAGAGAAAAAAGGGAGAAAGATGAGAAAGATGGAGAAAAGGAAGTGGAGGAGGAGGGAGAGAGGAAAATGGAGATAAGAGATAAAAGGGAGAAAGATGAGAAAGATGGAGAAAAGGAGGTGGAGGAGGAGGGAGAGAGGAAAATGGCAATAAGAGAAAAAAGGGAGAAAGATGAGAAAGATGGAGAAAAGGAAGTGGAGGAGGAGGGAGAGAGGAAAATGGAGATAAGAGATAAAAGGGAAAAAGATGAGAAAGATGGAGAAAAGGAAGTGGAGGAGGAGGGAGAGAGGAAAATGGAGATAAGAGATAAAAGGGAGAAAGATGAGAAAGATGGAGAAAAGGAAGTGGAGGAGGAGGGAGAGAGAGAAATGGAAATAAGAGAAAAAAGGGAGAAAGATGAGAAAGATGGAGAAAAGGAAGTGGAGGAGGAGGGAGAGAGGAAAATGGAGATAAGAGATAAAAGGGAGAAAGATGAGAAAGATGGAGAAAAGGAAGTGGAGGAGGAGGGAGAGAGGAAAATGGAGATAAGAGATAAAAGGGAGAAAGATGAGAGAGATGGAGAAAAGGAAGTGGAGAAGAAAGAAACGAAGGTGAAAGATAAAAAATAGGAATAAGGAACAAAAAAAAAAAGGAAATGAAAGAGGAAAAAATAACGACAAAAGGCAGAGGATTAAGAGAAAGGTGGAAGAGGAAGAAGAGGAAAAAGGAGAGGCGAAAGAAGAGGATGAGAAGAAACACATAGCGCACACATACTGACCACATAGCGACCCCCCCCCCAACACCCCCCCAACACCCACACACACCCACACACAGTCGTCATGAATAATGTAGGACAGAGTGGTGAGGCTGGATCATTCATTGGCTTGAGGCAGGTAAAGGTATGTACACACCCACTAGGAAGACCTGCCTCACCCTCCCCTTCCCTCCATCCTTCCTCCCTTCTCTCCCTTCCTCTCTCCCTCTCTCATTACCTAATTCTCACGATGTTAATGGTTTTTCTTTTCTCTTCTCCCTCTTTTCCCTTCTCTCCTTCCCTTCAATCTCTTCTCTCTTCCTTCACTCCCTTCTTCCCTCCTCTCCTCTGCCTTCTTCCCTCTCCCTTCCTTTCTCATCACCTAATTCTCCCTATATGTTACTGGATTTTCATCTCTCTCTCTCTCTCTCTCTCTCTCTCTCTCTCTCTCTCTCTCTCTCTCTCTCTCTCTCTCTCTCTCTCTCTCTCTCTCTCTCTCTCTCTCTCTCTCTCTCCTTCCCTCCTTCCTTGTTCCCTCCTCTCCCTCCCTCCCTCTCCACCTTTATCTAGAGGAGAGAGAAAGGGGAGTAAAAGAGAAACAGGAAAAAAAGAAGACAGGAGGAAAGGCGAGTAAAAAAAATAAAACAAAAAAGAAGGAAGAAATTAGGAAAAGATGAAAAGAAAAAAATATAAATTAACATGAGTAATAAAATAAGTGTTTTTTTTTGTTTTTTTTGCTTCATCTATGTTACTGTGATTCCTCTTCTTTCCTTCCTTCCTTCCTTCTCTCCTTCCCTCTGGCCAATTCACTTTCCTTTCCTTCCTTCTTTCCTTCCTTCCTTCTCTCCTTCCCTCTGGCCAGCTCACTTTCCTTCCCTTCCTTCTTTCCTTCCTTCCTTCTCTCCTTCCCTCTGGCCAACTCACTTTCCTTTCCTTCCTTCTTTCCTTCCTTCCTTCTCTCCTTCCCTCTGGCCAATTCACTTTCCTTTCCTTCCTTCTTTCCTTCCTTCCTTCTCTCCTTCCCTATGACCAACTCACTTTCCTTCCCTTCCTTCTTTCCTTCCTTCCTTCTCTCTTTCCCTCTGGCCAACTCACTTTCCTTTCCTTCCTTCTTTCCTTCCTTCCTTCTCTCCTTCCCTATGACCAACTCACTTTCCTTTCCTTCCTTCTTTCCTTCCTTCCTTCTCTCTTTCCCTCTGGCCAACTCACTTTCCTTTCCTTCCTTCTTTCCTTCCTTCCTTCTCTTCTTCCCTCTGGCCAACTCACTTTCCTTTCCTTCCTTCTTTCCTTCCTTCCTTCTCTTCTTCCCTCTGGCCAACTCACTTTCCTTTCCTTCCTTCTTTCCTTCCTTCCTTCTCTCCTTCCCTGTGACCAACTCACTTTCCTTTCCTTCCTTCTTTCCTTCGTCAGTCTCGCCTGACCTCCTCAAAGGGACAGACGTTGACCTTGCTGCTGCTGCGGCATCAAACCTTAACCTTGCTTTTCACCTCGTCTGGTGAAACGACACTTGTTATTTTGTGTGTGAATCGACTCCGTGTGTTACATTTTAACGTCACAACTTTTGAAATCCGTTCATCCACGTTTTTAATTAACCGTTACTTAAATAGGCCCGTACGCCTTCTCAGAAATCGAACGACTAACTGTGCTTGTTTACTTTTCTGATTTAGCACCACTCAACTTAATTAATTAACGTCTAACTCAGTGCTGTGACGCGTCTAACTAGTGTTTGAAGTGTTGCGAGGATTACCTTACAGTGAGAGGACTTCCCTGCTGAGCTGAGCGGTTAAGTTATATATCGACTTTTTTTGTGTTTCCTGTCTTTCCCCAGTAGGATTACAACTGCACGACCTAACACAGCACCCAGTGAAAGACAGTGAGCTTCTTGTGTCTAACTAACGTAGAAAATCTGTCACTAACGTAGAAGTACAAAGCTTGACCCGTATGCCAGCACACCTGTTTTGAAAAGGAGGAAAAGTTTAATCCCCCAGAGAATTTTAATCCCGGAGGGAAAACACGTGCGGGCCCTCATAGACGCCACACCTCAAACTCTCCCGCGTGACTCGACCGATTTAAAGCCGCCTCCCTCCAGGTGTTCACCTTAGTCCACGCGGATACAAAATTCATCTTAACTGTAAAACACACAATTATATCGTCTTGCAACAGTAAATAAAAATTAAAAAAAGTAATCATGCCGTCCAACTATCTCAATTGCTGTAATTGTTCAAAGAAATATGCTGCGATTCATTACCAAGCCAGCGACTCGATGTGTAGGTACTGTGTCTTAGACTTACGTATTCAGGCACTACAAAAAACCAACGAGGAACTACAACGCTCCAATGCGTTGATCTGGGACACCATGATGGCCTTCCCTCAACTCCCTACCCCTCATTCTTCTTCTTCTTCTTCTTCTTTCCCCGCCCTTCCTACTCCAGCTTCCTCCTCCTCAAACTCATATTCTGACGTTCTGACCCAACTACATACCTCCTCCTCCTCCTCTGCCTCGCCTGAACCCGCCTCCATCCTTACTATTCCTTCCGCCCCATCCACCTCCTTGCTACCTCATCCACTCCCTCCCTCTTCTCCCTCCACCACCCTTGACTCCTCCCCTATCCTCATCACCACTCCATCTTCCCCTTCCACCTCCAACACGATCTCCTCTGCCTCGCCTCAACCACCCCACTCCTCTGCAACGCCTGATCCCGCCGCCACCCTTACCATTCCTTCTACTCCATCCACCTCCCTTCCTACCCCATCCACCTCCATCCACAGTACCACTCCCCTTTCTCCCGCTCTCCCTTCCTCTCCCTCCAACACCCTTGACTCCTCCCCTATCCTCATCACCACTCCATCCTCCACTTCCACCTCCAACACGAACTCAACCTCCGCCTCCTCCTCCACTTCTGATACCACATCTCCCTCCATCCACACCTCACCCTCCACCCTTTCCCAGCCACCCACTACTAACACCACCACCACTTCCAAACCCACCTTAGCCCGCGCTCCCTCTTGTACCTCGCGCCCTTCACGAAGAAATCACAAGAACATTCTACCAGCTGTCACATGTCATAAACAGACGCTGTTTCCTGGTATGGGCAAACTAACTACTAGAGTCAATTTAGTTGGAGACAGTGTGGTGAGAGGCCAACTTACGGAGTTTTGTGGTCGGAATACGTTGACACGGCAGCGTTTCTGTATCCCCGGAGCCAAACTGGACGATATTGAATCAGCTGTCGATGCAGTTTCAGTAAATGCGAAGGACGACACAGTGTATCTGATCCATGCGGGAACCAACGACCTTCAGTCAACTCAAATTCAGGACCTGTTAGCAAAATACCGTCAAGTCATTCGGAAATACAAGACCAAGTCCCCCCACATCATCGTCTCTGGAATTCTACCGAGAGTCAATACGTTCGCCGGATACAACAACAGTAAAGCGTACGGCGTCAACACTAGTCTAAAGCAGTTATGTAACGATGAAGGCGTAGGGTTCACGAACGCATGGCATCACTTCAACCAGCGCCCAGATTTGTTTTGGGAGGACGGACTCCACTTGAACGAGGTTGGTTCGGCGCGGCTAGGAAGGCTCCTGAACGATGCAGTTGAAAGCTTCTCGAAAAGCTATTCAAAAACTGGAGGCGAGGGCAAAGGCAACCCTTGATCAACCGAACCGTAGCGTCGATGCGGCTTGCAAGAAACTGTGTAACCAACGACGCCTCCGACAAGCGAACTCATTCAACTCAACGCGGCCAAACCAGTAGTCACATTTCCATTTTGTACACAAATGCACGCAGTCTATTACCCAAAAGGACGAAATTAGGGCGTATATTGCAACTGAGAAACCAGATGTGGTAGCCATCACAGAGACTTGGGCCAACTCTGCACATCTAGTATCTGAACTGTCATTTCCCGGGTACGAAAGCTTCCAAAAAAATCGAATGCACAAGAAAGGAGGAGGAGTAATTTGCTACGTAAAAAGTACGCTCCTGCCATAAAATAGACAAACAGGATGCAGAGAATTACGACTCCGTCTATGTGGAAATAACTGCGAATAATAAGAAACTAACACTTGCGACCGTATACAGGCCTCCAAAACAACAAGCAGCCGATGACACTGCCCTGTACGAAGAGCTTCACTCTTTAACACAAAGTAAACAAGCAATAATAATTGGGGACTTTAATTGCCCTAACATTGACTGGGGACAATTGACTGGAGATCAAGAGGGTAACAGGCTTATAGAAATGGTGGAGGATTCGTTCCTCACTCAAGTTGTAACTCAACCAACAAGAGAAAACAATCTGCTGGATCTGGTATTAGTAAGCGAACCCGACCTCATTCGCGACTGTGAAGTTGGTGAAAAAATTAACGGTTGCGATCACCACTTAATCCGTTTCAATGTCAACATAAGTCACAAACTCGTAGACAATCCGTCAGTGATACCAGACTACAAAAAAGCAAATTTCAACCTAGCCCGTGAGCTGCTTCCCTCCGCGACCTGGGACCAACTTCACCTAACCGACAATACAATCGACAACGTGGAACAACTTCAAAGATAAGCTTTTGGGAGTAGAAAAGGATACAGTACCGAAGAAACCCAGTCTAGTAATTTGTGCCGTATTTCCACCGTGGATGACCAGAGTCATAAAATGTGCGGTATACTTAAAATTAAGGAATTATTTCCTTATGTAAGAGATTGACACGGCCTAAGCCCGTACTCAGTACCACAACAGCCTCAGAGCTTGTCGCACCCTTATTCGGAGTAGTAAACGCATCTACGAAAAACAAATAGCGCGTGACATCAAGACAAACTCATAAAAATTCTTCACATACATCAGATCGAAAAAGAAAGTAAAATCAATATTGGTCCCCTGACAGACGAGACTGGAGCTGCAACTCAGGACAGTAAACAGATGGCCAGAATCCTCAACAGTAACTTCGCATCCGTATTCACAGTCGAGAACATCGAAACCATGCCCGAGAACCCTGACCCGCCGAGGGAATCACGCCCTGAAAATTGACTCAATATGCGACCAAGAAGTGAAAGAGTATTTGGATAAACTCGACACGAACAAGTCAACAGGACCTGACGGTTTGTCCCGCGGTTATTAAAAGAGCTTAAACAACAAATACTTCAGCCACTCACTAACATATTCAACCAGTCTGTTCAATTGAAAAAGGTCCCGGAAGACTGGAAGATGGCGAACGTAACACCAATTTTCAAAAAAGGAGACAAAAGCGTTGCATTAAACTACAGGCCCATAAGTTTGACATCAGTGGCAGGAAAAATACTCGAAAAGATTATTAGAGACAAACTTGTTAAGTTTCTAGAAGACAATAATGTAATCTCCGACACCCAGCATGGCTTCAGAAACAAGCGCTCCTGCCTAACGAATCTATTAGACTTCTTCCAAGGCATATATAAGAACTGGGATGCCCACATCCCCAGTGATGTTATATACCTGGACTTTCAGAAAGCCTTCGACAAGGTACCGCACGAGCGACTCCTTAAGAAACTGCACTCGGCGGGCATTGGAGCCAATCTGATCGCGTGGATAAGAGATTGGCTCACCGACAGAAAACAACGAGTACTACTCAACGGACAGCCTTCCGATTGGCTTCCAGTCACTAGTGGAGTGCCTCAAGGGTCAGTGCTGGGACCCATTCTCTTCATCATATATATCAACGACCTCGAATCAGGACTGAAATCCACAATATCGAAATTTGCTGATGACACTAAGGTGGGGGGAAAGGCCCTCACAAAGACCGACTGCGAAATCATTCAGAAAGACCTCAATCACATTATCGAATGGTCGGAAAAATGGCAAATGTCCTTTAATGTTGACAAATGCAAAGTCATGCACATTGGGTCCAGAAATAGTAACCACACATACATCATGAATGGGAGACCTCTGCAAGCGATGCAGGAGGAAAAGGATCTTGGAGTCACTATCAGCAGTGACCTGAAACACGCGAATCACTGTAAAAAAGCATACAACAAAGCCAACACTATGCTCGGGTTCATAGCGAGGAACTTCGAGTGTAAAACGCCAGACGTGATGCTATCCTTGTATAATTCCATGGTAAGACCGCACCTCGAGTATGCAGTACAGTTCTGGTCTCCTAATTACAGAAAGGACATTGATTTACTGGAAAGGATTCAACGACGCGCCACGAAAATGATACCAACCTTAAGGGCTCAACCGTACGAGGAACGACTCAAGCGACTCAATCTCTTTACATTGGATATAAGTCGCCTACGAGGAGATATGATTCAAGTCTTCAAGTATCTAAAAAAATTCAATAACGTCGATTACTCCAATTTCTTTGAATTGCAAACCAACCTAAGAACTAGAAATAACGGTTTACCCATTCAGTCTAGTCGATGTAACACAGACATCGGAAGGAGTTTCTTTTCAAACCGAGTCATCCGTCACTGGAACAATCTTCCTTCAGAAGTAGTAAATGCGAATACTATCAACTCCTTCAAATATAGAATCGACCGTCACTTCGCTGCGTCGGGAGTAAACTGAATATTGAGTTGCTTTCATCTGCTCCTCAATATCGAGGCGCTTTCATCTGCTCCTCAATATCGAGGTGCTTTCATCTGCTCCCCAGGCCCCAGGCTGTCGAGCAGATTAAATCACCAGAACGGGCAACCTCGTAATGAGCCAATAGGCTTTCTGTTGCCTGCGTTTCCATGTTTCCATGTTTCTCTCCTTCCCTCTGGCCAACTCACTTTCCTTTCCTTCCTTCATTCCTTCCTTCCTTCTCTCCTTCCCTCTGGCCAACTCACTTTCCTTTCCTTCCTTCTTGCCTTCCTTCCTCCACTCCCTCCATACCCCCTCCCTCTCCCTCCTTCCTCACCCTACGTTACCTCACCCCCTGCCAGGCTCGTTTCCCTCCCTCTGTCACTGTCTTTTCTCTCCATCCCTCCTTCCCTTTCTCTCCTTTATTCCGACCTCCTTACTCCTCCTTCCTTCCTTCCTTCTTTCCATTCTCCCTTCTCCAGTCCTTAATTGCTTCCCTTCCTTCTTTCCTCTTTCTTTTATAATTCTTTTTCATAGCTTTTCTTCCTCCTTCCCTCTTTTCTTCCCCCCTCCTCAAGTTCCTTCACTGCCTCCCTCATTCCCTCTTTTCAATGTCTTTCTCCTTTCTTTTATTGCTTGCTCCTTTTGTTCTAAGCTTCTCCTCCTCCTATGACTATATCCCTCCCTACCACCTCTCTCTCTCTCTCTCTCTCTCTCTCTCTCTCTCTCTCTCTCTCTCTCTCTCTCTCTCTCTCTCTCTCTCTCTCTACCACCCCCGCCGCCTCCTCCTCCTGTAACCTTTCTCTTCCATAACCTACCTTTCTCTCTCTCTCTCCCTCCCTCTCTCCCTCCCTCTCTCCCTCCTTACCAAACCTAAGCCTATACAGATAGAGATTACGACTGGTGCTCGGTTTCGGCTCCTCGCCTTATACAGACAGACGCGGGGTTCGAGACCGGTTCCGAGAGGTCAGCGGAGGTCAGGGGATGGGCAGCTCTCCCTAAGGTCAGGTCACGATGGGGGGTGGGGGGTAAGGGGGGGAGGGGAGGTGCTTTAGGATCAGTGTGTTTTGTGGCCCGAAGTTGCGTGGCGCCGAAGTATCCATATGTGTTGTTGTATCTTGGGTTTGTGGGGGGGAGGGTAAGTGTGTGTGTGTGTGTGTGTGTGTGTGTGTGTGTGTGTGTGTGTGTGTGTGTGTGTGTGTGTGTGTGTGTGTGTGTGTGTATAGGGCTGCTCACCTGGCACCTGGTTTTCAATTACACACCTTTGGCCCCCTCCTTCCAGCCCCCCCCTCCAATCCACTCGCCTGTCAAATCTTACACCCACAAATATACACCTCCCCATACCCCTCCCCCCACCACCACCACCCCCATATACCCCTCCTCCACTATCACCACCCCTATACCCCTCCTCCACCATCACCACCACCCCCATATACCCCTCAACCACCACCACCACCATACCACAATACCAATCCTTCACTACTATCATTACCATCATCAAGACTATTACTACTACTACTACTACTACTACTACTACTACTGCAACACCATCCCTAACATGTCCTCCACTACCATCACCACCATAACACCCACCACCATCCCTATAACACCATGACTGACTCACACACATAAAAAATAACATACACAGACACACCCATGACTATGCAAGTATGTATGTGTGTATATGTGTATGTATGCTTATGTGTACGTGAATGGCGTGGATAAGAGTGTAGACTGGGTGAGAAACGAAACTTTAGGACACACACACACACACACACACACACACACACACACACACACACACACATGAAGTGGATGAGCGCTTTACAGTGTGTGTGTGTGTGTGTGTGTGTGTGTGTGTGTGTGTGTGTGTGTGAATTCCGTAGCAGGTGAGAGTAAAAGCGTATTAGGGCAAGGGAAGGGGAGAGAGGGGGGAGGGGGGAGGAAAGGGAAGGGAAAGGGAGGTGAGACGTGGGTAGGGAAGGGGAAGGGAGGAGATACTAGAGCGAACAAACAGATAGGGGAGGGGAGAGGAGGGAAGGGGAGGAAAGGAAAGGGGAGAGGGGCGGGGAGGTTAATTAAGGAAGGGGAGGAAAGTTGAGAGATTTAATTAGATGAAAAGAGGGGGGGCTGGTGGTTCACTTCTGGGGGGGGAGGGGAAGAGGGGAGGGGAAGAGGGAGAAGGGAGGGGGAAGGAAGAGGAGGAGGAGGAGAGAGAGAGAGAGAGAGAGAGAGAGAGAGAGAGAGAGAGAGTAAATGGGGCTGGAAGTGCCTTTTCTCTCTCTATCATTGACATCGATATGGGAGGAGGAGGAGGAGGAAGAGGAGGAGGAGGAGGAGAAGGAGGAGGAGGAGGAGAAAGTCGAGAGAAACAAAGTGAACATGAAATCAAACATCTATTCTAAACTACCGTCATATCTTTCGAAGTCTTTAAAAAAACATAAATTCTTTAAAAAAATCCATCCAAACTTCTACCCTCGCCAAAAAAAATAGGTATACATTAATCTTAAAAAAACAAAATTGATCCAGGTATTTTTTTAACAACAAAGGAAACAGCTCAAGGGCACAAAAAAAGGAAACAATAATAAAAAAAAGCCCGCTACTCGCTGCTCCTAAAAAGAATCCAAAGAGGTGGTCGAAAGAGGGGTCAATTTCGGGAGGAGAGGTGGCCTGATACCCCTGTAACCCAACGTCTAAAAAAATATTCAACAACCAAACTATCGAATTAAAAATTATACCAAAACATACCCTATCACCCCCAAATATATATACCCAAAAAGCTATCCTCAGTACAAGTTGAGAATCCCTTATCCGAAATTCCTGGGACCGAGACTTGCAGATTTCGGATTTTTTTCGGGTTTTGGAATAAATGATCCTCAAAGCTTGTGTCTGTAAATCTTTCTACCTGTCTATTTGTCTTTTTAATTATCTTTGTATGTCTATCTGGAGCTGTCTGTCTGTCTGTCTGTCTTTCTGTCATTGCCTGTCGATATGTCTGTCTGTCTGTTTGTCTGTTATTACCTGTCGATATGTCTGTCTGTCTGTTTGTCTGTTATTACCTGTCGATATGCCTGTCTGTCTGTTTGTCTGTTATTGTTATTTGTTGCCTTACCTTCGTTTATTTATCTATTTCATTTCTTTTCGTTCTTTTTCTTTTCATCTATAAAAAAGATCTACCCAAAACTCTACGAATATATCTTTAAAAAAAATCCATACATCTATCCCAACTCATAAATAAATAAATAAATATCTGCTACATCATAGAGGCTTCATAAGGGCGGCCGCGTGATCCAGGGTTCGACTCGCTACAAGGCAACAGTAACGCGGCCGGGATGTTGCATCGCTTGGGTTGAATTGGCGTCCCGTTGTTTCGTGGGTCAAAGGTTTCCCGGAAGAGGCGGAGGCGGGGAGGATGAGGAGGCGGAGGCGGAGGAGAAGTCGGAGGAGGAGAAGGAAAAGGAGAAGTCGAAGGAGGTGGAGGAAGAGGAAGAGGAGGAGAAAGAGGAGGTGGAGGCGGAGGCGGAGGAGGAGGAGAAGGAGGAGGAGGAAGAGGAGGAGGCGGAGGAGGCAGCGAAGTCGAAAGAGGAGAAGGAAGAGGAGGTGGAGGAGGAAGAGGAGAAGTTGAAGGAAGAGGAGGAAAAGGAGGTGGAGGAGAAGAAGGAAAAGTCAAAGGAGGAGGAGGAGGAGGAGGAGGAGGAGGAGGAGGTGGAGGAGGAGGAGGAGGAGGAGGAGGAGGAGGAGGAGGAGGAGGAGGAGGAAGAGGAGGAGGACAGGCTGTATTTGGTTACCTGAAGGATGATATTAGCCTGTTACACACACACACACACACACACACACACACACACAAACAAATAAACAAAAACAGCTATATAAATAAACAATAAAGACGCGTCGAAGTAAACAAAATAAAAAAATAAAAAAAAACTCATTAATAAAGAGAGAAATATGGAATGAATAAAAATGGATAACAGAGACAGAAAAAGAGAAAGAAGGAAAGAAAGAAAGAAAAAGAAAAGATAATCATGAATAAAGTTGATGAATGGTAAGAGAAAGGAAAATAGATGAACACAAACAAATAAACAAACATCAACACCATCATCACCATCACCTCCATCACCACCACCACCACCATCATCACCACCACCTCCACCACCACCACCACCACCATCACCACCACCACCACCACCTCCATCACCACCACCACCACCTCCACCACCACCACCACCACCACCACCATCATCACCACCTCCACCACCACCACCACCTATTTCCGCCCGCTTAACATTCTGGGGTCAGCTGATGCATACAACCACCTTATTTACCACCAACACCACCCACCTACCACCACCACCACTACCCTCCTCTTCTCATCCTTTCTCTTTTATTATCATCATTATTATCATTACTATTTACTTTGTTATTATTGTTTTATTTTCTTTCGTTTGTTAACTATTTCATTTCATTTCGTTTTTAATCTATATTTTTTAATTCTGATCTTTTTTTCATTCATTTTTTCTACTTTTCTTCCTTCCTTTCTATTTTTTTCTTTTGTTTTTAGTCTACGTATCTATTTCTTCCTTTCGTTATCTTTATTTATCCTTTTTTTCTATCCATCTATCCATCTATCTATCTATCCATCCCTGCAACTATCTATCTCTCTTTGTCTCCTTATTTCCTTTCTTCTCTCCTTCATTCCTTATTCACACCACTATACCAAGACCTCCTCCTCCTCCTCCTCCTCCTCCTCCTCCTCCTCCTCCTCCTCCTCCTCCTCCTCCATTTAAACAAGGGAGGTAACCAGGACACACGCACATACATTTACAGAGACCTTCACCCTTGCCTTCCACGCCCTCCCTTTCCCCTTGCTTTCCTACCCTTCCCTCCCTTCCCCTGCCCCACCCTTCCCTTTGGGCGTGACTCCCCTACCCACTTACCCCACACTGACTCCCCTTCACCCTTCACCCTGGTCGGTTTCACAGGTAACACTCTCACTCTCCTTATCCTTTGCCCACCTGTCTGTCACGCCTTGTACCTTACCTGTCCTCTTATGTCAGCCTGTCAGTCAGTTTCACTCTTACTTTCTCTGGAGTTCGCGGTGTATCTAGTCTGTTTGTTCTGTTTTTTTTTTTTTCTATCGTCTTTTGTTTTGTATGTGTGGTAGTGTTTGTGTGTGTTTGTGTGTGTGTGTGTAAGTTTGTTTGTGTATGTGTTTGTTTATGTTCTGTCTGTTGTGTTTTATTATGTTTGCTATTCTGTGTGTCTGTTTGGGTATCTGTCTGTATGTCTGTCTCTATCTAGTACTCTTTCTTTGTTAGCATTTATTATATTTTTTATCTTTATTTCACTTTTTATTATCTCTTGTTTCCTTTTCCTCCCTTCCTCTCTTTATATTCTGTTGATTGTCTGTCTGTCTGTCTTGGTATCTGTCTATCTATCTGTTTCTCTCTCTCGAACTCCTAATATCAGTCTTTTTTTCCTTTTTCTCATTCTTAATCTTTGTATGCTATTGTTTGTCTGTCTTTCAATCTGTGTTTCTGTATCTGTATCTGTCTGTCTGTCTTGGTATCTGTCTATCTATCTGTGTTTCTCTCTCTCGGACTCCTAATATCAGTCTTTTTTTTCCTTTTTCTCATTCTTAATCTTTGTATGCTATTGTTTGTCTGTCTGTGTATCTGTGTTTCTGTATCTATGTCTGTCTCTCGTACTTCTTATATCAGTTTCTTTTTTTTTTTTGTTCCTTCCTCTTATTTTTTGTATACTATGATCTGTCTGTCTGTCTGTCTGTCTGGGTATCTGTCTGTGTGTCTGTCTCTCTCGTACTTCCTATATCAGTCTTTCTTTTATTCCTCCCTCTTATGTCTGTTTGGGTATCTGTCTGTATGTCTGTCTCTCTCGTACTTTTCACTAGTTTTTCTTTTGTCCCTTCCTCTTATTCTTTGTATGCTATGATCTGTCTGTCTGTCTTTCTGGGTATCTGTCTGTATGTCTGTCTCTCTCACTTCTTACATTAGTTTCCCTTTTTTTCTCTTCTCTCCCTCCTCCTTATTCTTCAGATCCTGCTCGGCTCTGATTTATTCCTCTTTCTTGTTCCTCTCTCTCTCTCACCCTGTTGCCACTCACTCCTGTTCCTCACTCACGCCTGTGTTTCAGTCCCACAAGGGTAAACTTTCACTTATCACTCCATTTTTATATATACGCTTATACTACAAATACTATCATACTTTTATCCTGGAGTTTATGTTTTTATCATGTCAGGATATATTAGTATACCCATTCTCTTCTAAATATGCAGCATGACCAGTAACTTTCATAGAGATTGATAGAGAAAGATATAGATAGATGGATAGATAGATAGATATAGTTAAATAGATAGATAGGCAAGTAGGTAGAGAGAGAGAGAGAGAGAGAGAGAGAGAGAGAGAGAGAGAGAGAGAGAGAGAGAGAGAGAGAGAAAGAAAGAGAAAGAAAAAAGGTATATAGAAAGAAAGAAAGGAAAAGAAATAGAGAATTAAAGGAAGGAAAGGAAACAAAAAAACAAGAAACAATAACAGACAGACAGACAGACATATCGACAGGTAAATACAGAAAGATATATGAGTGCACAGACAAACAGACAGACAGACAGATAGCTCCAAATAGACATACAAAGATAATCAAACAGACAGGTAGACAGGTAGAGAGATTTATAGACACAAGCTTTCCCTTCCCGGCCATTCCTATAGATCAGTTCCAACAATATCAAAAGGTCAGACCGTTCCACCTATAAGATTTCTATGAACCACTTTTACGGGTTAATTATAGCTACGTGAACATATGAATTCCTTTGTTAGTAATAGTGTGGTGGAATTAGGAAAGGAAGAAAAGTAATTGAAGGTGAAGAAAGTGTGTGGGGTGCAACAGAGGAGAAGAAGGAGGAGGAATAGAAGAAAAGGAAGATGAACGAGAACAGGAACAAGAGTGGATGAAAAAAGAAATAGAAGAAGAAGTGCAAAAGGAATAAATACATGAAAGATTTTTGATTGGGTAACGATGACGGATTAGGAGGAGGAGGAGGAGGAATGAAAAAAGAAGAACAAGAACAAGAAAAGATTGAAAGAAGAAAAAGAAAGGGCAAAAATAATAAAACACATGGAAATTTTGATAGATGCTGTGGTTCTTTTTCTTGAGTTGGTAATAAGCGAAATCTACATATCTTAGTAAGGGAGAGAGCTTCGAGTACGGCCAATATATTTGTTCTGTCTGTTATAAGCCCTTTCTCCCTCATGCATACATTCATACATCCCGGCAGCCTTCTTGTCTCCCCTCATGCCTGCCTATCGCTGTATGCCCACCTGTTATGTTCCGTCCATCGCTCCATTCCTATACTTCCATTAACCTTATCCAATTCTGTCCATACCTCATTCAAACCTATCCATGGGGAGGCGGTGGATGAGTGGTTAGCGGGTTCGCGTTCCGCCCGCCGCCACAAGCTGGGATTTTTCATTTACCGCCGAGTGGCCTAAGACTACCCTCATGCTGTCCTGAAGACCACATATCAACCACGGACTCTAGATTCTCTCTCTAAAATAGGAGGTCAAAGATGAGCTCCGGGGGACAGCATGAGCCAAGCAAGACGGCGCCACTATAAACAACTGCCTGCGCCACAACGGGTTAGGGCCAACCATCAGGCCCCGTCAAGAATTACTACCGCCGTCATAGGTCGAAACGTAAAATATAAAAAAATATATAAAAAGCTTCCTTACTCTATACCACACTTCTCCAATCCTACCCATGCCTTATCCATTCCTATCCATGTTAAACCCTTATCCAATCATATCCATAACTTATCCAATACGTACTTATATCATCACAGCTATTCACTACCACTGCTACTACTATTACTACTACTACTACTACTACTACTACTACCACCACCACTATATACCTCCTCCACACACCACCACCACCACTACAATCATCCACCACCACCATCACCACAACTACTTTTTACTCATCTATACTTACACACACACACACACACACACACACACACACACACACACACACACACACACACACACACACACCACCTCCTCATTCCTCATCGTCCCCACTACATCCCCGTCCGCTTCCTAATAAGAGTGAAAGTGTCTCGACTCGCGCCCTCCCCCTCCCTCCCTCCCCCTACCTACTTACCTGAGCCTACAAACACACCTGGTTTATATATACACACCTGTCTCATTTACTTGCCCTTTCAACCCTACACACCTTACTGTCTATGCCTACCTGCTTTACTTTATTATTCTTATGTTATTTAATCCATTCATCTTTATCTTTATCTCTGTCTTTTCATTTATCAGCCTTTTTACTTTCCTTATGTTATTTTGTTCTATATTCCTGTATCTTCCTTTTTGCCTCCTCTTTCATTCACTTCTTACTTTCTTATCCCTCTTATTCCTTATTTATTATTCCTCTTATGTTCTTTATCCTCTCATCTTCTATCTTCTTCTCCGCCTCTTCATTTGTCTACGTCTTCTTCTCTTCCTCTTCTTATGTTATTATCGTTTCCATCTTCCATCCGTCTTTCTGTCTATTCAATCATCTACTTATTTTTTTACTATAATCCTCACATCTGTCTTTCTTTCCTTCTCTCCTTCTGTAATTATTCGTTCCATCTTCTATCTTTTATTTTCTATCTATTCTTTTCATCTATCTTTCTGTTTCTTCAATCATCTACTTAATTTTTACTATAATCCGCATATCTGTCTTTCTTTCCTTCTCTCCTGTTATTAATCGTTCCATCTTCTATCTTTTCTTTTCTATCTATCCTTTACATCTTCTATCTATCTGTCTCTGTCATCATCTACTTATTTTTTACTATAATCCACATATCTGTCTTTCTTTCCTTCTCTCCTTCTGTTATTCATCGTTCTATCTTCCTTTCAGTCTTCAATCATCTATTTTTTACTATTTTACACACAACTGCCTTCCTTTCTCACTCTCCTTCTGTTACTCCCTTTTCCATCTTCTAATTTCTATCCGTTTATCCCTTTTCTCTACTTTCTACTACATTACATACGCCTATCCTCCTTTCTACCTCTACTTGTCATTAACCTTTTCATCTTTCATCGTTCGATCCGCCTCTTCACTCATCTACTTTTTCTCTATAATATAAACATCCCTTTTCACTCTCCTGTTATTCATCTTTTCATCTTCCCTTTCTGTCACTTCATTCACCTTTTTTTTCTTCACTATAATACATAAATCTGCCTTCCTTTCTCACTCTCCTTCTGTTATTCTCCTTTCTATCTTCTAATTTATATCTGTTTATCCACTAATCTCAGGAGCAGTGAGTAGCGGGCTTATTTTCATTATTGTTTTCATTTTTTACGCCCTTGCACTGTCGCCTTTGCTGTAAAAAAAAATCTACCTTCTGCTCTAATTTCGATATCCCTTTCACCTCTATTTCTATCGCAACCTCCAGGCTCTAACTCTGTCTACTATCCATCTGCCATCCTTTCCTTTCTACCTCCATCTCCACCTAGCTAGTCCTCGCCCTCTTGAACTTCCTCCACCTTGTTCCATTTATCCACCTGACCCCATTCACCTCCTCTTCTATCTACCTCAGCCTCTCTTCCACCTCATCCACCTCCCTCCACCTCTACCTATATTCAGCCATTGTTCTTTCTCATCTCTTCCACCTCCTCTCTCCTTCTTCACCCCTCCACCTCTTCTCCTACCTCCCTTAGTCCCTCTTCCACCTCCTCCCTCCACCTCTCCTTCAACCTCCCTTAGTCCCTCTTCCACCTCCTCCACCTCACCCCTCCACTTCTACCTTCCCTTCCCTTAACCCTTCCTCCACTTCGTCCCTCTCCTCCCTCACCCCTCCACCTTTCCCTCCTCCACTTCGTCCCTCCTCTACCTCTCCCTTCACCTCCCTCCGCCGCTCCTCCACAACGTCCCACCTCCCTCACCTCTCCACCTCTACCTCCCTCCGCCCCTCCTCCTCCTCCTCCCCCTCCCTCCCTCCTCGGGCGTAGACACCTCCGGGCCCTCTATATGGCTAAGGGCGCCGCCACACCACCACCACCACCACCACCGCTAACACCATCTTCACCTCCTCCACCACCACCACCAATGGCACCAATACCAGCACCCATCTTCACCACCTCCACATCCGCCGCCGTCGCTTACATCACCAACATCATCACCACCATCACCTTCTTCATCACCATCATCATCACCACCACCACCACTTCCGCACATAGACCAATTCGAAATCATCCATTGTCATCACCCTTACAAATATCACCACCACCACTACCACCATCACCTTCTTCATCACCATCATCACCACCACCACCACCCGTTCTTTCCCTCCATTACCACTAACACCACTACTAACACCATCACCACTACCGCGACCACCACTAACTTCACCAAAAACAATAACAACAGGAATGGTAGGGAGAGAGAGAGAGAGAGAGAGAGAGATCAGCAGAAATTCTTTACGTTATTGCTGTCTCGAATCATCCGTTTAGACATGCTCTCTCTCTCTCTCGCTACAAAGAATATACAGAGACAAAATAGAACTTAATAATAACACGAGAGAGAGAGAGAGAGAGAGAGAGAGAGAGAGAGAGAGAGAGAGAGAGAGAGAGAGAGAGAGAGAGAACAAAAAGTCGTAGTAATCATCATAACACTATCTACTCTTCCACCACCGCCGGCCTGGTTATAATGAAAGTACGGAACAACAATGACGGATAAATATCGAACTATATTATTAGCGAACTGTATTAGGATGAGCTGCTGCGTTTTTGTTGTTGTTGTTGTTGTTGCTGTTGTTGTTGTTGTTGTTTAATACTACAAAAACACGTGGATAACAGGAGGAAAGGGAGGAGAAGGAAGGGAAGGAGTAAGTATGGAAGAATGAAGAGAATAAAAATAAGAAGAAGAGGAGGAGGAGGAGGAGGAGGGGGAGAATGATAAAGAAAAAAATAAAAGGGTAAAAAAAATAACAAAAAAATCAATAAACTAAACCAATAATAAAAGGAAAAATAACAAGAACAAGAACAAAAAGAACAAAAAAGAAGAGGAGGAGGATGAGGAATAGAAGAAAAAGACGAAAAAGAACAAAAAACAAAAAAGAATAAAGAAAAAGTAAAATAAAAAAGATCAAAAAGAATCAAAACAAGAACAAGAAGAAAAAGGAAATGATGAAATGAAAAAGGAAAAAGAAAAGGAACAACTGAAAAAAGAAAAGGAAAAACTAAATAAATAAAAAAAAGAGAAGGAACAAGGGAAGGAGGGCGAATAACAAGGAGAGAGAGAGAGAGAGAGAGAGAGAGAGAGAGAGAGAGAGAGAGAGAGAGAGAGAGAGAGAGAGAGAGGACACACACCCCCGTTATACTGAAGCCATTGTATCATTAGGATCTACTGAACACCTTTGAATAGTACTAAGTGGAATCGAACACCATTGTCTCCCTCTGTAATAAGTGCCATTAACCTCAACACCAACCGGCATGCTGTGTTGTATGTGAGAGGCGATCTGCTCCTCATTGTCAGTATACCTTGTCAGTGTGTGTGTGTGTGTGTGTGTGTGTGTGTGTGTGTGTACGTTGTTCATTGCGGCAGTATTATGTAAGGGTGAGATAGTGATGTAAATATGATGTGTTAATGGCAATGTTATGATAAGTGCCTTTTATGTGAAGGGTACGACGTTAATATAAATGATGATGATGATGATGATAACTATGATGATGATTATGATGATGATGATAGTAATATATATCCATCTATGCATCTATACATACATACATACATACATACTTATAAAAAAAAACAGACAGGCAGACAGAGAAAAGGAGAAAAGAAAAAGACGAATGAAAGAGAGAAATGAAAACCAAAGAAAAGAATGAAAGAAAAGAGTAAAATTGAAAACAAGAGAAAAAAGAGAAAAACTAGAAAAAGAAAGGAAAAATGCACCGAGTAATAAGATATATAAGAAAAGAGAAAAATAAACGTAGAGGAAAAATACAACAATGAAAATCAGGTCAAGTAAAACATATGATATACAAAGCCAAAGAAAAAGTAGAAAACAAGAGAGAGAAAAAGAGAGAGAAACAAAGGAATAAAGGGGGAGGAAGAAATAGACAGATAGACAGTCAGACACCAAGACAGACAGACCGATAGAAAGACAGACAGACGCGATTAAAGAACAACTCGTGAGGCCAAAATTGGGCGAGGGTGACGAGGCTAAGCACTTGAGAGAGAGAGAGAGAGAGAGAGAGAGAGAGAGAGAGAGAGAGAGAGAGAGAGAGAGAGAGAGAGAGAGAGAGAGAGAGAGAGAGAGAGAGAGAGAGAAAGGCTAGTGCCCTCCGTCACTCACTTTCTGCCCTTGAGTGCCCCCTGGCGTACACACACACACACACACACACACACACACACACGCTTGCCTTCAGTTTCACTCTCACTACTTATTCTTTCCCCCTTCTAAGTGGTAGTAGTAGTAGTAGTAGTAGTAGTAGTAGTAGTAGTAGTAATAGTAGTAGTAGTAGTAGTGGTAGTAGTAGTAGTAGTAGAGGTAATAATAATAATAATAATAATAATAATAATAATAATAATAATAATAATAATAATAATAATAATAATAACAAAGCTTTACTATATTGCTGAACCTCAAGAAAATGCAAACTCATTCACTTTAAAACCTAACATAACATTTTTACTATTACTACTACTACTACTACTACTACAACTACTACTACTACCCCCACTACTAAAACCACTATCACCACCACTACCTTATCATTTTACTGAGACCACGCGACCTCTTTCCAGTTCCTCGTCGTGAAAGGTAAAAAGAAAAAAAAAAGGATGAATGAAAAATAAGATGAAACAAGTGAAAAAGATTGAAGAATTAAAGAGGATGAAAGAAGAAAAATGGATCAGATAGAATAACAAAAAGCCAAACAGGACCTCATGAATTACCTTCTCTAATACTTCCTGCGGGTAACAAAGAAGCTGGGGGAGAAAGATTTTTGGTGGTTGACGCATTTTGTGAACATACTCCATTACTTTGTTCCTGATTGCTTAAAAAAAAAAAAGTTGCTTGTGTTGTAATAATATATAAATGTCACGTGTGTGTGTGTGTGTGTGTGTGTGTGCGTGTGTGTGTGTGTGTGTGTTAGGGTCAGACGGAGAGTGAGAGCTAATGGCATTGAGATCTGTTTGTGTGTGTTCTGATCCTGTTCTTGTTGTTGTTGTTGTTGTTTTTACTTTATTGTTGTTGGTTTTCTTCTTGTACTTTACTGCTGCTGTTTTTCTTGTTTTCTTGATGCTGTTGTTGTATTTATTGTAGTTGGCTATTGTTATCATTATCATTATCAATTTATTATTATTATTTTTACTACTACTACTACTACTACTACTACTACTACTACTACTACTATCATTCTATTCCTATTATTGATTTTGTTCTTGCCATCACTGTTACTACTGTTGATGTTAATTCTACTGTTATCCCGATCAAACAACAACAACAACAACAACAACAAAAACGAATAAAAAATACAACATACTAACAAAAACAAAACAAATAAATAAGAGAAACAAATAAATAAATAAAACATAAGCATAAACAAAGATACAAGAAAAAAGATAAAAAACGAAAGAAAAGAACAAATTAAAAAATTAAGTATAGACAAATAAAAATTATAAAAAGTAAACGAAGAAAACAAGTGAAAAATAAATTAAAACAGTAGCAGAAACAGGGGCAGTAACATTGGGCAAGTTCTCCCTCCCTCCCTCCCTGTCCGTAAGACTAGTGAAGCGAGGAAAATGCAACGCCGTGAGTCCAAACGGTGACGCAACACACACACCTGACCCCAATAACACACACACACACACACACACACACACACACACACACACACACACACACACACACACACACACACACACACACACGGAGGCTGCATTTTCTTTTACAGGGAACAAAATATTTTCACCAATGTTGGAAATCTTAAAAATACGGTCTTTCTCCTTCTCCTTCTCCTCCTCCTCCTCCTCGTCTTCCTTCTTCTCCTGCATTTTCTTTTACAGGGAACAAAATATTTTCACCAATGTTGAAAATCTAAAAATACGGTCTTCTTTCTTCTCCTCCTCCTCCTCCTCCTCCTCCTCCTCCTCGTCTTCCTTCTTCTCCGGGGTCACTGTTCAAGCATTCCTAGCGGCAGCCTGTGACCCCAACCCCCACCACGCCATGCTAAGGTCATCACACACACACACACACACACACACACACACACACACACATACACACACAAACACACACACACAGACGCTGGGGTTCAATTCGTGACTGTTTTTCGGTTAATGACATGATAAGCAGAATTGGTCGTGAAATTAAACTTCCTTCGCCCTCCTAACTTCCCTTCCTCTCCCTTCTCCCCTCTCCCCTCAACTCCCCGCTGTTCCCCTTCCTCTTTACCTCTCCCAAACGCTGTGCCCTTCACCCATTCCCTTCCCTTCCTCTCCCCTTCCACATTCACCTTCCCACATCAATCAGTTGCTGCCTCCCACATCCCCTCTCTCCCCTTCCATCTATTCCTCCCCTTCCTCCCCAGCCTACTGTACCCAATCGCTTCCTCTTCCCCCTTCTTTCCCCTCCTCTTCCTTCTCTCCATTCCTTCCCTCCTTCTTCTCTCTCCCCTCCTCCTCCTTCCCCTTTCCCCAAGTTTTCCCTTTCCTTATCTTCCCCATCGAGAGAGAGAGAGAGAGAGAGAGAGAGAGAGAGAGAGAGAGAGAGAAGGGTTGCCAACACGTAAATATTAACTTTATTAT
Source organism: Eriocheir sinensis (assembly GCF_024679095.1). Classification (NCBI taxonomy): domain Eukaryota; kingdom Metazoa; phylum Arthropoda; class Malacostraca; order Decapoda; family Varunidae; genus Eriocheir; species Eriocheir sinensis. The sequence goes on along the minus strand of NC_066575.1, from coordinate 5,340,800 downwards.
AATATTGGAAGCTTTTTTGCGACTCTTCCGCCCTGCCGAGCCACGCCCCCCTTCTCTCTCTCTCTCTCTCTCTCTCTCTCTCTCTCTCTCTCTCTCTTGATTTATTTTTACTATTCTTGTTTCCTTTGTTTTCTTTTTTCATTTTTTCGTTCTTTCAATCCCTCTGTCAGCTTATTTTTGTTTTCTTTCTTTTTGTGTTCTCTCTCTCTCTCTCTCTCTCTCTCTCTCTCTCTCTCTCTCTCTCTCTCTCTCTCTCTCTCTCTCTCGCACCTGCTTCCTGTTCCTCCCATTGTGGCCGCGTTGCAGGACTCACAACACACCTGTTCCTGATGACGTCACTCAGCCAGGTAGTGCTTACACCTGGCCACCTTAATTACAGGTAGACGTAACAGTAGTAGTAGTAGTAGTAGTAGTAGTAGTAGTAGCAGTAACAGACGAAGTAGTAACGGAGACAATTACACCTGGGCGCCTTAATTACAGGTAGCAGAAGCATGCATACATACATACAAATATAGACAGGCAGACAGAGAGACAAAGAGAGAGATAAAACGAATGTAGAAGAGAGAAGAAAATCAATGAAAAAAAAATAAAGAAAAGGGAAAGTAGAATATTAATTAAGAGAGAAAACTATCTATAAAAAAGAAAGAAAATTGGAACGAAAAAAAAAGGAAATAGAAAGATAAAAAAATAATAATACACGGAAAAGAAAAAAAATACAATAATGAAAATACGACTACCACTACTACTACTACTACTACTACTACTACTACTACTACCACCACTACCACCATCATCACCTCCATTTTTACAGGTCAGCGCTCATCACAACCTTTACCAATTAATTTCCCTCTATTTTCACGCTGTATTCCTTTAAAGGGTGAAGGTTAGGGAGAGGGGAAAGGGGAAGGAAGGAAGGGAGGGGAGGGGGGAGAGGGAGGGAGGGGGAGAGAGTAAATATGAGTGAGTTGAGTGAGAGTGAGTCAGTGAGGTGCGAAACGAGCTTACCAGAGAGAGAGAGAGAGAGAGAGAGAGAGAGAGAGAGAGAGAGAGAGAGAGAGAGATTAGTTAAAAAAAGGGGGATAAAAAGAGCGACAGACAATTACAAAAGATAAGGAAGAAAGAAAGGAAGACAGAAAGAAGAAAATAAAGAGAAATAATAAATGAAGGTAAGAAAAAAAGGGAGAAATACAGAAAACTAACGAAGAAATGAAGGAAGAGCAAATAAAAGCCTAAATTTGAGAGAGAGAGAGAGAGAGAGAGAGAGAGAGAGAGAGAGAGAGAGAGAGAGAGAGAGAGAGATGAGGGATGCAGCTGTGTGGTAAGTCATGGGAGAGAGTGAATGAGGGAGAGAGGAAGGGAGGGAGAGGGAGATGGAGAGGATGGGGGAAGAGAAGGGAGAATAACAGTGATGTGAGGGAATGGGAAGGGAAGGGAAGGGGAAGGGAAGGGGAAGGGGGGAGAACGGAAGAGGGAAGAAGGAAGGGAGGGAGGATGGGAAGTGATGGGAAAAGGTGATGAGTATAGGAAAGGGGAAGGGAGGATGATAAGTGATGGGGAGGGGGGATGAATAAGGGAAGCGGAAGGGAGGGAGGAAGGGGGATGAGTAAGGGGAAGGGAAGGGAAGGAAAGTGATGGGAAGAGGTGATGGATATAGGAAAGGGGAAGGGAGGATAAGTGATGGGAAGGGGGGGGGGTGAATAAGGGAAGGGGGGGAGGGGTATGAGTAAGGGGAAGGGGAGAGGTAAGGAAGAAGGAGGATGGGAAGTGATGGGAAGAGGTGATGGGTATAGGAAAGGGGAAGGGAGGATAAGTGATGGGAAGGGGAAGGAAGGGAGGAAGAAAGGGGGGATGAGTGAAAGGGGATGAGTAAGGGGAAGGGGAGAGGTAAGGAAGGAGGAGGATGGGAAGTGATGGGAAAGGGGGGATGAATAAGGGAAGGAGGAAGGGGAGATGAGTGAAGGGGGATGAGTAAGGGGAAGGGAAGGGAAGGGAAGGGAAGGGAAGTGATGGGAAGGGTAAGAAGGGCACAGGACGCGTAAAGGTTAGGTACAGATAATTTGCAAGGCTAATTAGCCTGACCACGTGTTCACCTCACCTTGACATCACCAGTCACCTCCACCTCCTCCACCACCACCACAATCACCACCACCACCACTGTTACCGACCTCCCCATCACCACTCCACCAAAACTACTACCTTCACACCCCATAACTCCACCATCACCTCCACAACCACCACCACCACTACTCCCATCCTCTTCCTCACACTCCACTCCACCACTACTCTTCACACTCTTCCACTCTGCTTCTTCCACTATATATCCTCTCCACCCTTCCACTACATTATTCTCACTTATTCCTCTTCTCTACCACTACTCTTTACTCCACTCCTGCTCCTCCTCCTCCTCCTCCTACTACTACTACTACTACTACTACTACTACTAATAATAATAATAATAATAATAATAATAATAATAATAATAATAATAATAATAATAATAATAATAATAATAATAATAATAATAATAATAATAATAATAATAGAAATAATAATAATAATTACAGCCACAAGATAATTAACGAAACCAATCTTAGCACAATAAACTAATCCAATTTGTGTATCCTTCTTGAGATAAGCCAAAGAAATTCAATTAAAATAAAAATAAAATAATAATAATAGAAAATAACAGAAAAATTACAGGAAAAACAAGACAATATTCCGTGAAACTGATACTGAGAGAGAGAGAGAGAGAGAGAGAGAGAGAGAGAGAGAGAGAGAGAGAGAGAGAGAGAGAGAGAGAGAGAGAGAGAGAGAGAGAGAGAGAGAGAGAGAGAGAGAGACACGTTCCTTCCTATTCATTTCCTTCGTATCCTATTAATTCTGTGTATTTATCTCTCTCCGTTATCACACATTCTCATTTCTCTTGCCAAACACCGGACTGAAATTATTGCTACGTGATAACCAACTCATTTTTTGTTTCATTTTAACATTTTTCCATCATTCTCGCTTTTCTCTTTTTGTTCTCCTTGTTCCGTTTCCTAACTGGACTCGAGCACATGACAGTAGTAGTAGTGGTAGTAGTAGTAGTAGTAGTAGTAGTAGTAGTAGTAGTAGTAGTAGTAGTAGTAGTAGTAGTAGTAGAAAAAGAAAAAGAAAAAGAAGAGAAAGAAGAACAAGAAGAAAAAGAAGAAAAAGAAGAAAAAGAAGATGAAGAACAAGAAGAACAATAACAAGAACAACAACAACAACAACAACAAAAAATCAAGAACTAAAACAAGAACAAGAAAACAAAAAGTAGTATAAGTAATAGACCAAGTAGTAGTAGTAGTAGTAGTAGTAGTAGTAGTAGTAGTAGTAGTAGTAGTAGCAGTAGTAGTAGTAGTAGTTAAAAAAAAAAAGTAGTAGTAGTAGTAGTAGTAATAATAGTAGTAGTAGTAGTAGTAGTAGTAGTAGTAGTAGTAGTAGTAGTAGTAGTTATCAGAAGAAGTGGACATCTGTTGGAGGCACTGACCTGCTAATCTAATATAGTGTTTGTAAGTGGATTCAAATCGCATCTTATCTCCCACACATAGGCCTACAGAGATCAGTTTAGGGGCGTTAGGCTGAAAAGCTGATAGAGGTCCAGGGTTTGATCTTTATTCTTATCACTAGTATCATCATTATTCTTATTCTTCTTATCATTAATATTTTCATCACCATTATTTTTCTTATTCTTCCTATCATACGAATATCATCACAGCCTCTCCCTCCTCTCCCACATCTCCTTCGCACCTGTCAGATCGTAAGCAGGTGTGCCTTTCTCACTCACTCCCTTCAAGATATATTACTGTTATCATAATCATTGTTAATTTTATTCTTTTTATTATCAAAATTATCATCACTATAGCTTTCCTTTTCTTTCCAATCTCTTCTCCGCACCTGTCAGATCGTAAACAGGTGTCCCTCGCTTCCTCACTCCCTCCCTTCAAGAAATATCATTGTTATTATTATCTTTATTATTTTTATTCCTTTTATGATCAATATTAACATCACCATAGCTTTCCTTTTCTTTCCAATCTCTTCTTCGCACCTGTCAGATCGTAAGCAGGTGTCCCTCGCTTCCTCACTCTCTCCCTTCAAGAAATATCATTGTTATTATTATCTTTCTTATTTTTATTCCTTTTATGATCAATATTAACATCATCACAGCTTTCCCCTTCTCCCCTACCTCTCCTCACCTGTCAGATCGTAAGCAGGTGTCCCTCCCTTCCCTTTCTCCCTTTAGTTTAGGGAAATACTTTTGTTATCATTATTCTTATTCATATTCCTTTTATTATCAGTAGTATCATCATCATTACCACAGCTTCCCCTTCGTCTCCCTCCTCTTCTTCTAACCTTTTACAGTATAACCAGGTGTCCTTCTTTCCCTTTCTCCCTACAAAAAAATATCACTAATGTTATCACTGTTCCTACTCTGTTATTCCTATTCTTATTCTGTTATTTCTCTTATCATCATTATCATCAGCAGCAGTCTCCCCTTCATCTCTTTCTTTCTCTCACCTGTCAGGAGTGTAGCCAGTTCCTTCCTTCCCTCCCTCCCTCTCTTCCTTCCTTCCTTCCTTCTTAGTATTATCTTTTTTTATCATCACCACCACAGCCTCCCTTCCTCTCCCTCTCTCACCTGTCAAAAGTGTAGCCAGGTGTCCTTCCTTTCCTCCCTCCCTCCCTCCCTTTCTTTCTTCCATTTTTCCTTCTTTCCTTGTATTAATATTTTTATCATCACCCCCAGCACAGCCTCTCCTTCCTCTCCCTTCTCTCACCTGTCAAAAGTGTAGCCAGGTGTCCTTCCCTCCCTCTCTCCCTTTCTTCCGCCCTCCTTCCCTCCTCTGCCCTTTCACGCTTATTACAAACTCCGTCTCTTTATCGACTCTTTATCTTGTATTCCGATTATTCGCTTGAGGCCGTGCAAAGGTCATCGTGCCTGGGTTTATAATTATGTCTGTCTGTCTGTCTATATTTACAAGACTCACGGTTCGTTTTGGGGCCGTCTGTTTTCTCTCTCTCTCTCGTGCCCTTATCTTCATTTTTATTTCCCTTCATCTTTATTTTCCTTTTCTTTCTCCGTTCCTTCTTTCCTTCCTCTTATTTTCTTGCCTTTCTCCTCTTTTCACCTTAAAATCAAGAAAAATAAAGTAATAAAAAGGGGTTTTCTCAATCTCTCTCTCTCTCTCTCTCTCTCTCTCTCTCTCTCAACATTCCCAAGGCAACACTGAGAAGAGAGATCTGATAATTACTTTTTCCTAAGACACTTCTGTTAATTATCAAGTACTTATATAGAGTGATTAGACCCAATTAAGCATTACGTAAGGAGTTATGTCACGCTGAAGTGATAGAGGTCAACGTTTTTTTACGTATATATCTATTAATTATTGTGGTTATCTATGCAATCATTATGTAAATGTCCCGAGTTTAGTTTCATTTTCTGGTGATATCAAACGGTTATCATAAAGGGGGGTACGCGAGAAAGGTGCCCCCCTAACCCCCCCCCCCACTGCATCCCGTTTTTACAGTAATGGAAGCACCTCAAAGTCAACAAAAAATACCCACCCGAAAAGCAATGGAGTTCAAAGACAACAAAAAGCAGGAAACAAAAAATACCCGCGCGAGAAGCAATTGAATTCAAAGACAACAAAAACAGGAAACAAAAAATGCCTGCCCGAGAAGCAATGGAGATCAAAGACAAAAAAAAGCAGGAAACAAAAAAAAACCCTCCCGAGAAGCAATAGAAGCAGCTCAAAGTCAATAATAACAGGAAGCAAAAAATCCCGCTCAAGAAGAAGAGTTGCACTTAGCCGTAGATTAATATTAAGCACCCTTTTCTTTTTTGGTCCATAAGTAATTCATATAAACGTACCTCAATATACTTTTTCTCTCTCCTTTAAACTGCGTGGGTTTATACTGTACTTAACATTTGACTCTCGGGAGGGTTATTGATGAGAAAAGAAAAGAAGGAGAAGAGAAGAGAAGAGAAGCGAAGAGAAAAGAAGAGAAATGAAGAGAAGAGAAGAGAGGAGAAAAGAAGAAAAAAAGAGAGGAGGAAAGCAGAGAAAAGAAGAGAAGAGAAGAGAGAAGAGAAGAGAAGAGAAGAGAAGAGAAGAGAAAAAGAAGATAAAGAAAAGAAAAAAGAGAAGAGAAAAGACGAGAAAGACAAACCAAATGAAAAAGTATATGTGGCAAAACAAAAAATCTTGGCCTCACAGTGCGTCAATATAGTTCCTTTCTCTTTCCTTTTAATTACGTGAGTTTAGAGCTTAACATAAGACTCTAGGAGAGGTTTTTGAGTGTTTGCGTGTGAGAACTTTGATCTTACAGGACTCACAGAGATAGGAATGATAAGAACAATTAATATAAATGGTACTGTTAAAAAAAAATTGTAAGATAAGTGACTGATATGCTTTTCTTTCTCCTTCTATATATATTTTTTTCTCTCTCGCTACACACACACACACGCACACACACAGTAAGCAGGTCACCCAGGGTTGCTCAACGAGGCTTCACTCACTCACTCACTCACTCACTCAAAAAACACGAGGGTGGCAAAACAAACACACTCCTTATATGCGTCCTCCTTTCCTTTCCTTTCCTCTCTTCGTGTCTTCTCCCTTTCATTTTTCATTCATTTGTTTTTTTCTCCTTTTTTTTCGTTTTTTTTCTTTGACGATATTTCTTTTCTTTTTCTTACTTTCATTTTCTCATCTCTTTTCTTTCTTTTCGTTCGTTTGTTTGTTTTCTTCGTTCTCTCTTTTTTATTTCATTTTCTTTTCATCTTTTTTTTTGTCCTTTCTTTTCATTTCGTTTCTTTCCTCGTTCCTTCTTTTCTTTCTTTCATTTTTTATTTAGTTTTTTTTAGTTTATCTTTCTTCGTTCTTACTTTTCTTTCTTTCATTTTCCTTCATCCCTTATTTCCTTTTTCTCTCTCCGTTTCCTTCTTTCCTTCCTCTCCTTATCTCTTTTTCCTTATCTCCTTTTCCTTCCTTCCTTTCACTTTCCTGCCTTTCATCTCGTTCATTTCCTAAAAAAGAAAGAAAATCCTCTCCCTCAATACTAAATCTCTCTCTCTCTCTCTCTCTCTCTCTCTCTCTCTCTCTCTCTCTCTCTCTCTCTCTCTCTCTCTCTCTCTCTCTCTCTCTCTCTCTCTCTCTCTCTCTCTCTCTCTCACGACTTCCTTTCCCTTTTTTCTCTCATTCAATCTTCCTTCCTTCCTTCCTTGTTTTCCTTTCCATTTCTATTTAACATTTTTTGCCTTGCCATAATATTTTTTTTTTCCTTCCTTTCAACATTTCCTTCCTCTCTCCTCTCCTCTCTCTCTCTCTTCTCTTTCTTTCATTTCTCTCTCTCTCTCTCTCTCTCACACACACACACACACACACACACACACACACACACACACTTACTTACCCCCTCCCCTACACACACACTTCCACCCCCCCTTCCTACCCCCACACACACCTTGGCAATGTTAATACAGGCACACAAAAAACACAACCCCAGCGCCACCTGTCCCTCCAGCAGCGGTTTCCTTTACTTGTGCAAACGCTGAACTCTTTGCCGAGACTCGTCCACCTCATTAATTAGAGAGACTCACACAGCAGTCCCGCCACCAACCAGGGTCATCTCTGAAAGTCACGCCGGTAAGACTTGACTACACAGGTAAAGAAAGGGAAGGTAAGTCATGGGTAAGTCAAGGAAAGGGAAAGGAAGGGAAGTGGAGGAATAGTATGGAGAGGAAAGGAAGAGGAATAGAGGGAAAGGAAAGGAAGTGGAGGAATAGTTAGAAGAGGAAAGGGAGAGGAAAAGAGGGAAAGGAAAGGAAAGAGAGGAAGAGAGAGAAAGGCAGAGGAAAGGGAGAGGAAAAAAGGGAAAGGAAAGGAAGGTGACAAACATAGAGGTGAAAATAAAATAAAAATAAGTGAATGAAAAGGAAATAGAGGAAAGAGGAAAGGAAAGCAAGGTAAGACAAGGCCAGGTAAGGGAAGGTACAACAGGTGCAGACAAGGATCTGGAAACGCAAGGCAAGGAAAGGGAAAGTAAGAGAAGGAGAAAAAGCGAAAGGAAGAGAAAAGGAAGAAAGGAGAAAAGACGAGGAGGTAAGACAAGACCAGGTAAGGGAATACAGTCAGAAAGGTCAAGCAAGGGTCAGGAAAAGCAAGTTGAGGAAAACGGAAGGAAATGGAAGAGGGAGAGGATAGGAAAGGAAAGCAATACGAAGGGAAGGGAGGAAGGAAGGAAGGAGAAAGGAAAAGGAAAAGAAGGAAGGGAAGGAAGGAAAAGGGAAGGGAAAAGAAAGGAAATAAAAGGAAAGAAAAGGGAAGGAAAGAATAGGAAAGGAAGGAAAGGCAAAATAAATGAAGAAGTTAGGCAAGGCAAAGAATGGAAAGGAATGGAAAGGAAAACAAGGGAAGGGAAATAAGACAAAGAAAAGAGTATATGAAAGGAAAGAATACGAAGCAAGACCAGGCAAAAAAGGAAAGGGAAAGTAAGACAATGAAAAAGAAAATAAAGAAAAAAAGAGAAAAACTAGGAAAGGAAAAACAAAGGATAGGAAGTTAAGAGGTTGATGTATACCCACGTCCTCCACTTCTGTATTACCTTGAAAAAACAACACTCCCGAAATTGACCCCTCTTTCGGCCACCTCCTTGGATTCTTTTTAGGAGCAGCGAGTAGCGGGCTTTTTTTATATTGTTTCCTTTTTTTGTGCCCTTGAGCTGTCTCCTTTGTTGTAAAAAAAACACTTAAAACAACACCCATCGAAAGGTCTATTGATATCCTTCACCTTCGTCAGTATATCCAATGAGCCATGGAGACAGGTGTTTACTGAGCTTCAATTACACGTGTATTTTTTTTTTTTACATATTATTATTACTTTTTTTTCTTACATCAACAGCAAGAAGTCAGTTCGCCACAACAGGTTACTTAATCAACTCATCCTCTTGTGTGTGTGTTTGATGGGGCGTGTTAGTCTGTCTGTTTGCTTGTTTTCTTTCCTCTCATTCACCTTCCTGTTATTACGTGATTTGGAGAGGAATTTAAACTCATTAGCACTCTTGTATAATTATTACGAACTCCGACTTCTTTCTCTTACGTGTGTGTGTGTGTGTGTGTGTGTGTGTGTGTGTGTGTGTGATGAAGCGTGATACCAGGTGTGTGTGTGTGTGTGTGTGTGTGTGTGTGTGTGTGTGTGTGTATCGTGTTTTTTGTGTGCTATTTTTCCTGATGTTACTCAATGCTCTTTTTTTTTTCTTTTTCTTTTTTACGTTAAACTAGTTAAAACGGATGTTCCCGGGGGAGTTTTTTTTATTCTATTCTATTTTTATTTTTATTTTATCTTATTTATTTTTTTACGCTTGGGACGGTTCTCACATCTTCCCTTCTTATTATTCCTCTCAATGAACTCTGATTCCTCTTACTTTCATTAGGTGTTTATTGAAGGGTACGAGTAGTAGTAGTAGTAGTAGTAGTAGTAGTAGTAGTAGTAGTAGTAGTAGTAGTGGTGGTGGTGGTGGTGGTGGTAGTAATAGTAGTAGTAGTAGTAGTAGTAGTAGTAATAGTAGTAGTAGTAGTAGTAGTAGTAGTAGTAGTAGTAGAGAGAGAGAGAGAGAGAGAGAGAGAGAGAGAGAGAGAGAGAGAGAGAGAGAGAGACAAGCCTGAATTTAACAACACCTATTAACAGAAGAGAAAGAAGTCGTTCGCTCTCCCGACTTTCTTCGCCGACTCTCCATCATAACAAGCTTCTCAATATCCTGTCTATTACGCGTTCACTCATCTCTACCACATGCACCTGGTTTCCGTTCAGGCAGGAAGGCATTGGAACCTACACTTACGAACTAATGTCAAAACTAAGTACTGATCTCACAGCAAAGAGTTCCCAAGGGCACAACGGAGATTAGAGTCGGGTTCTCATGGGTGGTTTATTATTTACGTTCTATAGTGCAGGAGCCTTGTCAAACAGTCCCAACACCTATCTCTTCCTCTCATATGGAAGCTATAGGTAACATATGAGAGGAAAAAATAGGTGTTCGGACTGTTTGGCAGAGCATAGGGGAGAAATGGACCCGAGGGAGCCAACGCCAAAACGGACTCGACAGTTTGGTTTCACTATAGGCTCATAAAACTACCCATGGCCCTTGATCTCAGACGCTTTCGGCTCTAACAATGAAGATATCCCAAGGCCACAAAGAAGGTTAGTCGAGTTCTCATGAGTAGGTTACTCTTTTCACGTTCATGGTGTAGGAGCCTTGTCAAACTTATCACTAGGCTCATAAAACTACCCTTGTTCTCAGACCCTTTAGGCCCTCATAACATTGATTTCCTAAGGTCACAACGGAGATTAGTCGGTTCTCATGAGTGGTTCTTCACATGTATGGTCCAGAAGCCTTGTCAAACTTATCACTAGGCTCATAAAATTACCCACGGCCCTTGTTCTCACACGCTTTCGGCTCTTACAACAAGGATTTCCTAAGGTCACAACGGAGATTAGTCGGGTTCTCATGAGTGGTTCTTTATGGTGCAGAAGCCTTGTCAACTTATCACTAGGCTCATAAAACTACCCATGGAAATACTAACACAACTTCCACGAAAACCTTATCAAATGTGCGTGTGTAAGCCCTTAAGTGTTGGAGATTATGGGCCTGATTGTTGTTGTTTTTTATGTATAAGTACGAGGGCTGGCTTATGTTGATTTCCCTTGAGCGTATCTGATAGCATTGTTGTGTATGGGATTAAAGAACGGGGTTAAGGTAGAGAAGTTACACAAAAACTAATATATAAACCAAGTGTATATGTGTTAGTTGTAGAAGTGGCAACGTGAGGTGACTTTTAACAATATTATTCCTCTCTCTCTCTCTCTCTCTCTCTCTCTCTCTCTCTCTCTCTCTCTCTCTCTCTCTCTCTCTCTCCTCAAGGTATCCGATGAAACGCTACAATAGTGAGGCACGGCAAAAGAATATAGAAAAGTCTGTATCAAATATCAACAGAGGAGCGAGGAAGGAGCAAACATATAAAAGAGTTAACAGGCACGGATGAGCAAGGGAACGCGGGGCAGACAGTCAGTTTAAAAGGTAAGACTGCGTGACCTCTCGTAACCAGGTGAACAAAGTGCGGCAGAGTCAGTTCAAGGGTAACAGACTGCGGCTTTGTGTGCAAGAGTGAACGAGGTAAGGTATGCAAGCAGTCTACACATGTTAATAGACTTGCTGAGAGAGAAGGAGCAGGAAAAAAGAAGAGGAAAGAGAGGAGAGAGAGATGTTGAAAAATCTTGTACAAATGGTAATATAATGAATAGATTTTTTTACATGAATGACTGAGATTAACAAAAAATCCGATGCACAGGTTAACATACTTGCAGATTATCTTTTACATGGGAGAGAGACAGAGAGAGAAGAAAGAAAGAGGGAATAAAGTAAAGGAGCGGAAGGAAAGTCTTGTATAAATAATAACAAAATTAATGGCCTCTTCAACACGAGTGAACGAGATAAACAGACAGTCCGTTGTACAGATTAACAGACTGAATGATAGTTATGACATATGTAACAAAGGTTTTCAGAGGGCGGGGAGTCCGTATAAAGAGTTAACAAATGGTACAGCCTCTCGGACACGGGTAAAAGAGGAGGAGGGGAAAAGGAAGGGCCCAGTCTGTTCGAAGGGTGCAAAGAAGGGAAGAGAAGGAAGGAGTCTGCATGAAAGCTAACAGACTGCACAGAAATATTGTAAACAGATGGAAGAGGGATGCCAGTCTGCCCAGAAGATTAAGAAATTCAAGCCTCTTTCACGGCATTCTACACCAAAGCAAAGAGAGAGAGAGAGAGAGAGAGAGAGAGAGAGAGAGAGAGAGAGAGAGAGAGAGAGAGAGAGCTGCTGGCTTCTTATGTCCTATTCACGTGAGATGCATGCAAGAACTGACGGGGCGGGGAGGAGGAGGAGGAGAGGGGAAGAGGTTAAAGGGAGGGGAAAGAAGGCGAAAGGGGGGAGAGGGAGATGAGAGGAGGAGGAGGGGAAGGGAAGAGGAAAGGGTGGTAGGGGAAGGAAGATGAGTGGAGGGATAGCGAGAGAGGGGGTAGAGGATGGGAGATGAGGGGAGGGAAGGGAGGGAAGGGGAGTGGAGTGAGCGGTTACCAGGTGTGACGTCAATTTGCGGGACGCGTGGAAAGTATCAAGTTAAAAAGACTCATGCCGATCCAGGGTTGCTGATGCTGATAGTAGTAGTAGTAGTAGTAGTAGTAGTAGTAGTAGTAGTAGTAGTAGTACGAAGAAAAAAGAAGAAAAAGAAGAAGAAAAAGAAGAAGAAAAAAGAAGAAAAAGAGGAGGTAAAAGAAAACGAAGATGATGATGATGATAATACACACGAGAATGAAGAGGAAGAGGAGGAGGAAGAAAAAGAACAAGCAGAAAATAAGAAAAATAAGCCAAGTACAAGAACAAGAACAAGAGGCATAAGAACAAAAGAAACAAAATAACATCATCTCCTCACAAAGGTTCCAATCCCCTTCCTTTCCCTTCTTCCCCATATAAGCAACAGACAACAGAAGAAGAAAAAATAAATAAATAAAGATCAAAGAGACGCATGGAATCACAGGATCTCGACATGTGCATAACTCAATTAATGAAAGGAATCTGAACCCTTTCACCCACCCACCCACCTGTTGATCAATCCACCACCACCACCACCTCCACCACTACTACCACCATGCCTTTTAAAACAGGTTCCAGTGTACTGTATTGGTATCTCCACCACCACCACCACCGCCATTACCACATTACCGAGAGGAGAGTATGAAGACATTTAAGAAACTCTATATCGTTGCCTTTTGGTATTTATGTCAATCTAGTTTTATGGAAGCTGTGTGATACGAGACTTTTTTATTTTTTTCTATTTGTTATTGTTTTCCCCTTGATATGTCTCCCTTAACAACTATATAAGCATGTCATCAATAATAGAGTTAAATGGTTAGTTAATCTGAAGGTTCGTTTCCACCAACCAATTTCGCATCACTGTAATAGGCTATGGAATTAGTTTTTTTGTTTTTTTCATTATCACGCTTTAGTATCAACAGTATGACGTCACCAATATTGCAGTTAAAAGTTCAGATTATTTCACATTCTCGCCAGCCGCCAAATCACATCAGCAATAAGCAAAATAATGTAGTAGTTTAATATATTCCACGTCGATAATACTATAATAGGATGTCACCAACGCTATCGTGTAAAGGTTAATCACATTTTTCAGTTTCTTACCAGCCTCTACCACATCAAGAGTAGGCTATAGTTAAATTATTCAGCTTTTAAATTTGACTACAGAGCGAGGCAAGATTCCCTTTATTTCTTATATTATTCAACTTTTAAATATCAGACTACAGAGCGAGGCAAGATTCCCTTTATTTCTTATATTATTCAACTTTTAAATTTCAGACTACAGAGTGAGGCAAGATTTCCTTTATTTCACTTCAGTACTGCACGAGTCTTCTTTTATATATATACACATCCCGGTCTCGTTTCTTGCATTTTATCACCGGTATATCAGATCATAAGAACTGATAAGACTCACACCTCACTAATAGGCTAAAGAGTGAGGCAATACTTCATTTATCTCAGTATTAAACGAGCATTTATTATATATGAACACTACCTCGTTTCGTTTCTTGCACTTCATCGCCAGCATATCAGATCATAAAAACTGATAAGATTCAAATTTACAACGTGACTAATAGGCTAAGGAGTGAGGTAATATTTCCTTTGCTTCAGTATTGCACGAGTCATTTTTTATATATATGAACGTAGCCAAGTTTCGTTTCTTGCACTTTATCACCGGCATATATGATCATAAAAACTGATAAGATTCAAATTTACAACGTGACTAATAGGCTAAGGAGTGAGGTAATATTTCCTTTGCTTCAGTATTGCACGAGTCATTTTTTATATATATGAACGTAGCCAAGTTGAGTTTCTTACACTTTATCACCGGCATATATGATCATAAAAACTGATAAGATACAAGCGTCACAAACAGAAGAAGAAAAAGGAGAGAGAAGAACAACAAGAAAAACAGAGCAAGAACAAGAACAAGAAGAATCAAAGGACACTAAAATCATACTCAACTATTCCTGTCATTATTACCAAACGAACAATTAACTAACAGGCTAAAAAGTGAGGCAATATTTCTTTGACTTCACTTCAGGATTATACCTTTTTTTATTAATCCACAATCAGATTTCCTTTCTTACATTCCAGTTATCACCAGTTTACTTTATCTCCACAAATGGTGTAATTCAAGCTTCACGAATGCGATAACGTGAAAAGCAAGATTTCGTTTATTTCACATCATCATCATGTTTATTTAATACACTACGGTTTATGTATATCTCTTATCACTATAGTATAAGATAACTTGTCTCAGGCACTGGGATGATTTAAACTTCACTAATAGGCTATGATATAAATTTCGTTTCCCTAAAGTCAGAACTATTTCGTCATTTCTTCTCTAGTTTAACTCTTACCTAACTCTTCCCTCAGCTATATCTAACTACTCTCTCCCCTTTCTTACATCACTAACCTTATCCGTCCTCTCCACCTATCCAAACCACCTCAATCTACCTTTCCTCATTGCAACACTAATATATTAACAAAAGAATTAATTGTCACGAAGTACGAGGTGAAGTTTCAAACCTTTCAATCATATGCGCGTGACAACGTGTGCAAGCTTGCGTGGTTATGATGGTCCGATGTTACATGTAGGAATGATAGAGTGAGATAATAAGATGGGGTTTGAGTCATATCAGTACAGGTGACATGAAAAAATAAAAATAAAATAAAAAGTTGTGATATACTAGGCTACCAAAACATAATCACAAAATTTCATATGGAGTCAAGTTCCCTTTCTCAGATTCCAGCTACCACCACCAATGTATCATGTTACCGGTGCTGATATGATTCATGCAAATATAAAAACATAGACGAAGAGAGAGAGAGAGAGAGAGAGAGAGAGAGAGAGAGAGAGAGAGAGAGAGAGAGAGAGAGACAGCCAAATCAGATGCAAAGCGATACTTTTTTTTTTTTTTTTGCCCTTGAACTGTTTCCTCTACTGTAAAAAAATAATAATAATAATCAGATACACACGAATGAGGCAGCAAATCAATTACTAAAAGGGCACAGACATGGACAAGCAGATAAATACAGGGATAAGCAGGTGCACAGATACGTAGATGCGCACATATATAAGCAGGTAAATCAATCAGCAGAAGGCATAGTCTAGTCACAGGGTTGTTGGTGAGGTTGTAAGTCAAAAATCATTATAATTCAGATATTTTCAGTACGATAATGTGAGTTTAGGAACATGGCAACACTGATACACATGTGGCTAAGCAGGTGTCAGTCAATTCATCAGCAGGTGAGGACAGGTGTGGACAGGTGACGTATTGGTTTTCACAGTACCTCAATATATTTACATTCACTAGGTCATGCTCCGGGTCCAGTCCAGGCAAGCCACTTCCAGCTCCCAGCACTTTGGTATACCCATCACTCCCCCACCCCCTCCCCCCCTAGCCATGTTTGGGCACGCTGTCTGCCTAGCCTAGCTCTCTCTCTCTCTCTCTCTCTCTGCGACTAAATTTGATATCCGCAAATAATAATAGTGGTAGTGTTGGTGATGGTGGTGATAGTAGTAATATAAGAAGAAAAAGAAGAAAAAGAAGAAGAGAGAAGAACAAAAACAAGAACAAGAACAAGAAGAATGAATGAACCCTAAAATCATACTCAACTATTCCTGTCATTATTACCAAACGAACCACTCCATCGATCACACCTTGCTAAATAAAAATAAAAAGAATAGAAAAGAAAAAGAAATCAAGTATCAACCCGAATGAACCTACAAACAGATCTTACGTCAACCTTTACAAACTAACAAACAACAAAGTATTTTTTTTTATAGCCCCAACTCTCATTTTTCCTCTGCCATTATCTTATCTCAAACCCTTCCCTACACCTGCCACTGCTTATCTATCGCTTGCTGAACCCCAAACCACACGAACTTGCAGGAAATACACCACAATACAATAATAGCCTACACCGTCCATAAAGATATTGTTATTAGGCTATTCTTGCAAAAACTTGGCCACTATCTGAATCCCAGGTGTCTATTATTATATAAACATGCGCTTACTAGGCTTTTGCTTCAACGGTTTATATTAACAACCAAAAACTAGGTAATGCTGCAATAATATTAAAATTTATCAGTAAAATATAGTTAAGTCCAAAAATACCGTTGGTCCATAAAGCGAATATTTTTTTGCGGGGGGAGGGGGGGAGGATGCTTACCGTTAATGCCATAGTAAAATCTAGGACTATTTAAACGATACTTGTTCTTAGTTATAATCATACAGAAATAAAACTAAGAAGAGGGAATCATTAAAAACCGAAAAATACGTTATGTTAAGAATATTACTGGATATTATTTGGGTATTACTAGACCTGCAATATACAAGGCTACAAAAACATCATGGAGACAAAACTACAAGAGACATTATCACGAAATCTGCGTAACGTGAAGGCAGATAAAAGAAACACCATTATAGGAAGACACTAACTTAGCCTGGTATTACAAGACACTTTGCCTTCTCACATCAGCAATATCTTAAGGTCAAAAGGGGGATCAATCAGGTTCAAATAAGTGTTTTTTTATGCTCACGGTACAGAGGAAGAGTGAAACTACCACCAGGGTCATAAAACTACCCCTGGAAATGCCCATAACTCCTACGAAAGCCTTGTCAAAATATGTGTTCTTGGGCGGCGAAATGTCTCATAAACGACCCTTAGAGCCTACCCAAATCAAGCAATGTCAAGGCGTCCAAGGAGGGTATGCAGGAAATAGAGGCAAGGGGCAAGATAGACACGTGTGGAGACGCTGACAATTATGTAATCGCGGTGACAAATTATGATTACTTGAAGGTGAATGTTTATGTCTATGTTGCAAGATCAATATTGGATGCACTATTTCCTTCCATAAATATTGATACCGTAAATATATTGATGGATGCTAAACATATTATAGGTATACAAAAAAATGATGAAACGAATAAACAAATTAATAAGTGGGTAAAGATAAATAAATAAAAAGATAAGTAAATAAAATAAGTAAAGAAAGAATATAAGGAAAAGGAAAGTAAGGAAGCAGGGTCGAAGGAAGGAAAGAAAAGGAAAAGAAAAAAAAAGAAAAAAATGTCACACAATCCACTTAATTAAACCACTTAAAATAATATATATACAAAAACAAAACATGAAAAAAATAAAATTAGTAAAATCAACAAAACTAGACATATTAACAGCATCTCACGCACACCTGTGAACACACACACACACACACACACACACACACAGTCACAAACTCGAACAAACATACATACATACACACACACTTGTTACTGAGCACACACACACACACACACACACACACACACACACACACAAACACACGAACACACTCACCCAAAATCCCTTCGTGGATGTTTCCAATGTCAAAGTTTCGGTGATTTTTCGTCTCGTCTTGTTTCCTCTTGCTGCTTCTACTGTTCCTTCCCTCCCGGACAGCCTGACACACCACTAAAGGTCACTGTTAGGGCCGTGAGGGGAAGCACTGGCTCGCGTCACTGCCAGGACCAAAGGCACATTGTAACACTCCCGCCGGGCCGCGCCGCAACACCTTCCCTCGCGAGGTTCAAACACGCTCTGGCAGCCACGGCGCCCAGACCCTATATTAAAACAGAAGATATCGTACAGTATTATCTATTACCGACTTACTTTAAACTTATCATATTATTAGTTTTGCAATCAGAGAGCCATGTTTTTTTTCTGGTACACTATAGTAAGGTTTCTGTACTATACCAGACGCACCTATACAAGTCTCTTTGCCTTTTTTTAATTCATTTCCACCGCTATATTTATCAGCAAACTCCATTTATCTCTTATAATATCATCGACTTATTCTTATTATATCATTAGTTTGGTATTTAAAGCACCATGTCTTCTACTGGTACACTATAATAAGGTGTCTGTACCATGCGAACTTGATAACAGATGCCCCTAAACGAGTCTCCTTGCCTTCTTTATTCATTTCCACCGCCATATTTATCAGCAAACTCTCTTTCTCTCTTGTAAAATTGGTGTTTGCGGTGTTACGATGTAGGAATACCGTAGACCGTGAACTTTGCAACACTATAAGGTTTCTGTACTATGCGAACTTGATAACAGATGCACCTATTAGACTCTCCTTGCCTTCTATATTCATTTCCACCGCTATATCTATCAGCAAACTCTATTTCTCTCTTGTAATATTGATGTATGAGGTGGGTGTGGAGGCGGTGGCGGTGTTACGATGTAGAAATACCGTACACCGTGAACTTGGTAACAGATACACCTATACGACTCTCCTTGCCTTCTCTATTAATTTCCACCGCTATATCTATCAGCAAACTCTATTTGTCTCTTGTAATATTGATGTATGAGGTGGCTGTGGAGGGGGTGGCGTTTTTTTTTTTTTTTTTTTTTTTTTTTTTTACGTTGTTGCCTATTGCGCCGGTAGGCATCTTCCCGGTGGGGCCTGATGGTCGGCCCAAGGCTTCTTCCAGGTGGGGCCTGATGGTCGGCCCAGCCCGTTCTGGCGCTGGCGAGTGTTTATAGTGGCGCCATCTTGCATTGGCTCATGCTGCCCCCCGGAACTCGTTCTTGATTCGCTTGGACGGCTTCCTCTAGAGTCCGGGTTGATGGGTGGTCTTCAGGACAGCATGTGGGTAGTTTTAAGCCACTCGGCGGTGACTGAAAAATCCAAGTGGTAGCATAATGATTCGAACCCGCGTCGTCCATCACGCGGCGAATGTGGGTCCAGTACGCTATCACTTCGGCCACCGCCTACCCATGTTACGATGTAGAAATACCGTACACCGTAAACTTGGAAACAGATACACCTATAAGACTCTCCTTGCCTTCTTTATTCATTTCCACCGCTATAATTATCAGCAAACTATTTTTCTCTTGTAATATTGGTGTTTGAGGTGGCTGTGGAGGCGGTGGCGGTGTTACGATGTAGAAATACCGTACACCGTGAACTTGATAACAAATACACCTATAAGACTCTCCTTGCCTTCTCTATTCATTTCCACCGCTATATCTATCAGCAAACTCTATTTCTCTCTTGTAATATTGGTGTTTGAGGTGGCTGTGGAGGCGGTGGCGGTGTTAGAGTAGAAATACCGTACACCGTGAACTTGGCAACGGATACACCTGTTTGTTTTGGGTGGTCACACGTCTGGCAGGGTGGAGGCGGTCAAACCACCTCTCCCAATGAATGGCCAAACAAACTCTACTTATTTTTGACGATGACCCTCCCTGCCTCCTCCCCTGCACCAGCCAGCCACACAGGACACAGGATTGGAGGGAGGGAGGGAAGGAGGGGGGACGCCAGGTAGCCACTCAATTAACAGGTGTCTGCGGATTAAGTCAATTTATACGCGGACAAACTCACATATCCATTTCACAAGGAACATTTTTTTCTTATATCTGTAGTAAACTTAACCCTCCCATACACAGGCAGAAACGCAAAATAGATAAATAAATAAAATAATAACAGAGATAAAAAATGCGGACAAAGTCATATCTATTTCACAAGGAACATTTTTTTCTTATATCTGTAGTAAACTTAACCCTCCCATACATAGGCAGAGACGCAAAATAAATAAATAAATAAATAAATAAATAAAATACATACATTATTAGTTTATTTCTTTCTTCTACTTCTTTTTCTTCTTTTCTATTATTATTATTATCACCTTATCTGTATATATTATTTCTCCATGCCATCACTCAGCAAGCACCAGTAATAGTAGAATAGAGAAATAGATAAATAAAAAGTAGTAAATAAGGGTGGATGACATATTAAAAGTCAGGAGACCATAATGCAAATGAAGCACCATCTAATATCATAACTTAGGTCTTCCTGGGGTGAATTTCTCTGATCCAGGAACACGCACGCTTTCTCCGGTGAATAGTTCTGTACCCTCTGACACGGAAAGATGCTGGTGAAGTCTGCACGGGGTGAGCGGCACGCCTAGAGATCGACCTACTATAAAAAATAAATAAGAATATATGTATTTATAAGCTAGACTTCATTAAAAAATATAAAAAATCTATCCAAACTCCGGTCGGCGCTCCCTAGATAAAAGTTGACCTCCCGCTCGAAATTGACCTCTCTTTTGGCCACATCTATATCAGTCAATCAATGGGGGCATACGCCGGGGGTCGCGTCGCCTCGCCCACCTTACGACGCCAGGCCCGGGGGTCTCTCCGGGCGAGTCTCCATGCGGGTCCCCTTCCCAACCCAAGTACCTACCGGCAGGATATATCGACTTACTCATGCCACGAACTCCGTTGATTGATGAGTGTCTATAATAATTTTTGTATTTATTTAGTCTATCTATATATTTATTTATTTATTCATTTTTATTTACATATTATTTTGTGTGTGTGTCTCTGTGTATTTACCTAGTTGTGTGTGTGTGTGTGTGTGTGTGTGTGTGTGTGTGTGTGTGTGTTGTAGAGGAAAGTCTTAAGTATATAACGGTCTAGGTTTTATATATTTGAATGCTTAAGAAAAAAAAATCACAGTGAAAGGGAGAAAAGTAGGTTAGGTGAAAGTACATACAGTTATGAAAGAATTAAGGGAACTCGGCAAGGACTGTTACATGGGTGCTGCTTGCCGAGTGATGGTGTGAAGAAATAATAGATAAACAGATAAGAGGATAATAATAATAGAAAAGAAGAGGAAGAAGAGAAAAAAGAAGAAGAAGGAGAAGAAGAAGAGGGAGATGATGAAGACTAGGAAAATAAATGATAATAATAGTAATGTGTTTTGAGTGCCTAATTATGCCTATAGCTAATGAAAAAAGAAACTGTAATATGCAAGGAGTCTAGAGGAAAAGGCACCATAAAAATAAAAAATAAAAAAACAAATAAAGTCAGAATTCCCCCTCAAAAAGACATACATACCAAACATAATCATTAAAGTCATATTTGTGATTTTATTTTACTTCTCTATTTATTTTATTATTTATCTATTTATTTCATTATTTATCTATGTATTTTTTTTTTCGAGGGGGGAGGTAAGGACAAGATTATGGGTGGACACTTATAAATACATTAGCTTTCTTTGGGGTTGAATTTCTTCCTTATTTGACAGCATCACAACCTTTTGAGGAAGCGACCTTTAAACGAGACAAACTTCAACTCCGGTAAGTAAAAAAACACACCCACAAATTCCCTTTCACCCCAACCGGAGACTCAAACAAGCGCGGTAAAATTTAGCAATATATTGGCTGGTTGTTGGCATCAATACATTTTTAATACAGTCATGACAGTAATGATAGTAACAAAAAATAATGGTTTCGGAACACTATCGCTAAAGACATCAGATGAAACAATGCACGAGCTATCCTACAAAGGGGAATACGTACATAGCCTTGATAGAATTTGCACTCACACGACAGTTACAGTGGTTGCCTGCATTGTTAGGTACGAACGAGCTAGTATTTTTTGTCTCGGTATCACAAATATGTTGAGTAAATATATATTTGTAAGGTCATCTAAGTAAGGAGGGTGAGGAATGACAGAGGACTTCACCTTTCATTCTTACTCCTTCCCGAGGCCTTAAATGTACATCTATAAGGTCATCTAAGTAAGGAGGGTGAGGAATGACAGAGGATTTCACCTTTCATTCTTACTCCTTCCCGAGGCCTTAAATGTACATCTATAAGGTCATCTAAGTAAGGAGGGTGAGAAATGAGGGTTCAGCATCCCACTAATAAGTAAGACTCGACAGCTGACTTCATCTTCCACTCTTACTCCTTCCTGGACCTTAAACATATTTCTATAAGGTCATCTAAGTAAGGAGAGTGAGGAATAAGGGTTCAACGTCCCACCAATAGAGTTGACATAACTTCACCTCCCATTCTTTTACTCCTTCCCGTGACCTACACTTTCTTTAGCCTAATATTTCATAACTAGAATATAATTGGATCACCTTCAGAATTGAAAGCTCTATTTGACTCATTTTTGTATTCTTTCTTAGGGTCAGCAACAATGGTATTTTTCAGTGTTGTTTATCATTCTATTTTACTTTTTATAAATCTCAAAACCAAGCAGTCAATCGTCAAATCTATAGCATGAAACTTAAGTACCATTTTTGAAGATCCTGGGAAAGCTTGTGTCAATGTAACTCTATATATAGGTAATTTTAGAATTAATAACTATCTTGAGAATTTTAGAAATGAATAAAAAAAAAGGGTACCCAGTATAAACCACACAATAAATGAACTGTATTTCCTGACAGACGATGCTCGCTTTATGCTCTTGAACACTGGCTGGAGAGGTCTTGGCAGCTCAAAACAGTAAGGTCATCACAGACAATCAATATAAAACCAGTAATCTCCTTGGATGAATATGACTTTTATATCTTTATCACACTAACAATTTCTTTAAAAGTGTCCAGATAATTGTTATATAAAATGGAAGTCAGGAAAGGCTGCATAGGTCTGTTTTTTTGTTGTTGTTTTTTGTTATTCTTGGCCACACTTTTTTGTAATCATGCTTTTTTTCAAGTTTTCTCCATCAAATTAGAATGCTTCAGCCGAGCTCATGCACACCATCTGCCAGGAACCCCCCATACTCCAGACTAACTAGGAAATGCACCTACGAACACTAGACACAAAAATACCAATTAAGCTATAATAAAATCACACTGAACGGTACATATCTTTGGTGAGCTCCTTAATTTAACTCAAACTAGAGAGAATGAATATATAACAACAACCCATTTCCATTAGGCAAGGAGGGCAAGAAGTGCACGACCTTTCACAGCTAAGGGAGGAAAGGTCGCTCCATATTCTATTCACAAGTCACTCCAATAGTTGTGCTGTGACCTGACCCTGAGACTCATACAGCTCCTTGCTCTGTTCGGTTATCCTCAAAGACAGCACATTTGGTATTGTTCATTTTAAACATGCTCAAGATGGAAGGTCAGGGCTTGTGAAGTATAGCATGACAGCAGATATACATGCATGTCAAGAGGGAGACTACTCAAATGATGTCAGTCATGGCTAATGGTTGCCACATATAGAAATACATGTAATATCATCATTCAAATGACTCAATACTTACAAAAACTTCAGATTGCAACAGTGTCAATTAGCAAACAATTGTACAAACTGGGCAATCTATGTCAAAAGTTACTTATAATGTGGATGCTGAGTGTGTTACCAGGTTTGAGTATTATATTTGTAGGCATACATTTTCATATTTTACTTTTTGAAGCAACTGACGTTTCCTCTCTATTCAGGGTCTTGTTTTGAATAATGAACGTCTCTATTTCTCCAGCCTTGCCTTCCCTCCTTCGTGTTTCTCAGGTGGCCACTAACTCACCCTTGCAATGGAAAATGGCGTTGCCAGTGTTAAAGTTCTAATAGTTTGTTACATTTCATTATTTCAATTATCCCCATAAGTAAAATTTTAACCAGACCCCAACATGAAAGCAAATGCATGTGATCCAAAAAGTGAAGCAAGTTCCAAACAACCTTCCCAAAGATAAACGAGAATGTCATGGAAAGCAAACCCTGGAGTTATGAACGGAGTGTTTCCAAAGCTTCAACTTGCACAACAAAGAACCGATGTAAATAAGAACCTAAGACAAGCAAGAAGATAGCTACACAGTCATGACTAGCCACAGAAGCACAGAAAGAGATGAAAAGGCCTAGTTGGATGGTAAAATATAAAGTAACAGCATAAAATACCCCTGTTGGATTGTGCTGTCCAGATAAAATGAATGTGTTCTGACCCGCATCAAAATCTTAAACCATCAACGGTGTTCCAGCAAAAGTGTGAAGCAACACAGGGCACCATGTCTTCCACAACGTGCCAGAGCTCGTAAAAAAGGTAGTGTTGGCAGTGCAACTCACAGGCACGACTGACTGACAAGAGGATACATTGTGCTGGCGGCAGTGGTGGTGGTGGTGGTGGTGCAGGTCTCAGTACAGCATGAATGTCCCTTCACAGAGCAAGGCAGTGACTTGTGTCCTGCAGGCACAGGGGCTCCTGCTGTAGTTTCAGTCACTGCTTCAAGCCAACCAGTCCCACCCAAAAGCACATTTCAGTCATGGTCCTCCAGTTATATTGAGGTTCCTCATGAACCTCACATCCAGTGGCTGCCTTGGGGTGAGGGATGGGTCTTAGGGTGGACCTGGTGCTCCCATTACACTGAGATGAATCCAGCTTGTTGAAGTGTCAAGATACACAGGAATAGACAATTACAAATCATGTAATAGGAGCACCATAATACTTCAAAAACTATTGCTGCATGTCAGGCAACAATATGATGTCTATAGATACAAAGGTTCCCTAGGCTCCCCACACCATGCTGGGTGACATCCAACACCAGGAGGCTACTGGGATTTACAAAAAACTGTCAGTCATCCATCCACCACCTTCCTCCAGCTGATGCAGGTGGTGCATGAAGCTGCTAAATGCATTAATACAATATTCATATCAACAAACTTCCCACCTAACCTAAGCACTTCTAAAAATTGTTATAATGACTGCTGAAAAGTACACACCAGCCAACCAACCAGAAAGGGTCGATAGTAATGCCTGGATGCATGCTGTGAATGACTTACAGAGCCCGCTGGGCTGGGCGGGCACAGTACAGTGGCAAAGGAACCCTGATGGTGTCCTGCTCTTGTGCTGATGATCTTTTCACTCTTATAAACTTTGCTGGCCTGACCAAGAAATCTGCCCCCCGTCCTGGGTGGTGGGGTGGGTGTTGCAAGGAAACATTCACTCTCAGGGCGGGTGGGGCTGCTATCGCCAAAGGCAGGTTTGGTATGAAAAGTGAAAACCTTGAGAGTGAAGTCTTCACCTCCTCCCACTCACTGGAGAACCTGGGAAGTGTGCTGCAGCCGTAAGGATCAGTGTTCACCTCAGTCAGTGGAAGGCAAGGCGTATTGCACTATATTGCAGCTGATTAAAAATAGCTATAGCTATATAAGAGTCTAAACAGCACTGTAGTATACACAATATGGATAGCACGTGAAACAGCTCCTTGGCAATTTCCAGCATTTTTGTCACAGCTATTTGCAATACTCTGAATATAGTCACATCTGAATACCACATTATCAAACTATTTCTATCTCTATTCATCACATATCAATTATAAAAATTTGTAACTTATGTTCATGCATTGTTAAAACTATATTTACCTTTATCATCACATATCAATCATATAGAGACTTACTTCCATGAAATTTATGTACTGCTTTATATCAGTATCCATGGAGCGAGTCAGTGGAAAAAGCTTAAAATACTACATGAGCTATCCTGAATACATGAAACTTTAAGAGAGAACCTTCCATGTAGTGAAGCAAGAAACAATGAAAGCAAAGCAGAGCCGTCAGCCACTAAGCGCCTCTCCTTGACACTACCCGGGCTGAGGAATGGTTGAGGACAGGCAGAGTCCGCCTTCACGCTAATTGTGGCATTGTGGTGCATTGAAAAAAGGTACTTGAGGATGCCTGTCCTTTGTGTCAGCCCAGGTAGAAGGAGAATATAAAGTAGATGAATAAATGAAGACAAAAAATTCAGTATATGGAGGTTGCCTAGGCCTCATACACATCAAAAATCACTATCTTGCTTCTGCTCTACGTGACAGACTCCCTCGACAGCACACCTCACCACAGCCTGGCAAGCCTCACACAGGGTACCTCACAACGGCCCGGTAAGCCTCACACAGGGTACCTCACAACGGCCCGGCAAGCCATCACCTGCGCCTGCTCAGTGACCCGCTCCTAGTTACTTTGGGAGGTCGGGAGCTTCACCACAAGAGGCGCTCTCTCCCCTACTGTCTCTGGGGTGACCCGAGACTCCTCGCATTTAGGCTCCTCTTCCTGTGGGGCTTGTGTGGCCTCAGGGGTGATGGGGGTGGGTGGGTTGGGGGTGACAGGGCTGGGGCTGGCAGGGGTGGGGTTGACAGTGACAGTGGTTGGGGCTACTGGGGTGGGGGGAGTCTGGGGTTCAGCTTGGGTAGTGCCAGAACAGGAGGCCATGAGGGGGTCAGAGCTTTGGTAGGGAGGAGGCATGGTGGGGTAACCGGGGCTGGCGGCATGGTAGGGGGGAGGGTATGGGGACTCGTTGGGCACGTAGCAGGCATGGTAGGGGGGCGGGGAGTCATCCTTGAGGGGTGAGGGGAGGGAGACCATCATCTCGGAGCGTGGGTGAGCCATGGCGATGACCGTCACTCGCGATGGGTTCCTCTCCCGACGCAGCAGCTGAAGACAAACAGACGGACATTGGTACAGATATGAGAAACCTAGGAAGACATTAACTATTGCCTCTATATTATTTCATACACTGGTTACAAATTTTCTTATCAGTGCACTGCTCTCTGCTGCACATCATAGTTGGCAGGTAATACAGACTTGCCTCTATTCTAAAAGTGAGATATTTTCCAAAAGAAACATTCATTAGTTTTCTCCAACACTTTAAAAAATAGACAGGAGGAAGTCTGCATCTGTGGGGAGGGAATGAGGCATAAGGAGCAAGTACAAGCAAGTGGTGGCAGCAAGAACATTGCCTAAGGTGTCGTCCAAAGCCATGGCCAGCGACTAGGATGTTCACAGAGAAAATCACCTCACTTACACCCACTGCCACCGGCCACACACTGCCTGCACACTTCAGGCTATGTGCAGTGTGGAGCCTCTTGATACACTGTTTAATTTTACCTTTAGAAGCAGAGATATAATAAATTGAAAAACTTACATTTTGAAAAAAATTCTCAAAAGAAAGTGAGTCAAGAGAGTTGTAGTTTATCTCATGCCTTCTCTTTCTATACCAGTATTTTTTTTATTGTTTGTGTCTTCTGTTCAAAATTAGGAAGTTCTTACAAATTTGGAAGTGAGTAAATAATCAAAGGCCAACCATCTGCAGCTTTAATACAGATTATTATTTCATGTATAGCTTTGTGTGTCCTGAATAATGACCTTCTTTCTCTTTGGAAATTTTATTTTTTAAATTATTTAAATTTAAATTATGGGCAATATTTGAAATTATTTAACCTATCTGCCTATCACAAGCTACCTGGGGATGGTAACCCATCTCCATAATGCTATCAACCTATTTCAAGGAAAACATGCAAAGCAGTGTTTGTTTACAAGTAAATGGAAGGTTGGTTTTCTTGACCCGAAGAACACGGTGCACATCAATGCAGAAGATTGCTGCTCACAAGCAACACATCCACCCACCTCTAGATAGTAGGAGTTGACCACCATGAAGAGGTAGACGGCCACCAGGAGGACACTCATCTTGTAGAGGAAGTCCTCAAGGCTCTGCAGGCCGATGATGCCCAGGATGGTGACCACAAAGAGGGACAGCTGCCACCACAGCCATGGTGCGATCAGCCGGGGACGGTCCTGCAGATGGACACTCATGTCAGGGCCAGGGAGCAAGGGGTTAGGGATGAAACACACAAAAAAAAATGTTTTTCCCCATGTCTTATTACAAACACACAATGTCTACATATTTGCATTGGTGGCACAAGTTTTCTAGCAATGTCATTCACATCCAACATAAGAGATCTCAAAAAATAATATTGTGATGTACCGTAATCAATAAGATTTTAATGCAAATTTAACCAAAATTACCAAAAATGGCAAATATTTAAGGAGTTCACATCCAATACCCAGTGGTGGGCACTGCTAACTGAGAAGTTAGCTTCACTAACTGGTAATCCATTAATTAAAAAGTTAGCTTCGCTTACATTAAATCGCTAAACTGATAAAGAAATTAGTGGAAGCTACCGCTGACCGCTAATCACTAACTTTTTTTTATATGCATTTAGCTTCGGTAAAGTATTTTGGTTCCAAAACCCTTAAAAACGGATCTAGTGACCTGAAATTTCAGTATGTTGTGGCTTAGACATGGAGCTTTCCAGAAAGGTATAGCATGCCAAAATCAGATGATGATAAAGGTGTACACAAATTAAATTCCATATACACTTTAATTATGCCTAAAATATGAACCTGCAATAGCAGAGCAGAAAGACCAAATCTGATAAGTTATCTGATGACACTACACAGGACTGCTCCCCCACACAGTTTGGGATAGTGAATCAATTTAGATATATAAATGAAAATAAAACTAAGGAGTACTCGTATCTTAAGTGAATAAGTAAATAGCAGTGTTTATTTCTTATCAGGTAGAAAATATTGAATTCTTGTTATTAAATCCCGAGTTCAAAGAGTCGGAAATGGAAGATGCATTACCCTAAAATACCAAAAAGTTTCCATAATAAATGTCCAATTACCCTACTTTAAGGAGTAATTTACCCAAAAGTGGAAGCCCTGGAATTATTGGACCATGTGGCTCAACTGGTGCTGTGTCTGCCCACAACGGACAAGAAGAAACCTGTATGAACTTTTAGTGAACTTAAAGTTAGTGGAGGAGGAACTACTTTCAGCAGAAGCTAATTGGTCCACTAACTGTTTCCAAAGTTAGCCAAAACGCAAATCAGCTAATGAAAAAGTTTGCTTCGCTAATTAGCCATTAGCAGATTAGCGGAACCGTGCCCATCGCTGCCAATAACTAATGTCTAATATCCATGGGTATTAAAATTTCTTGTGAAAATACAACACTGATTGCATCTCCACTGTATACTGACGATCAGTACAATATACAGGATTATTTATCACAACCCTTCTGTGTTTTTGTCAGCCTGCTGCTTCAGTGATGGAACAATCATCAGCACCAGTGTTATGACAGGCTGCCCATCAGTCTACATCAGTGTGTTGCTTGATACCAGTAATCTCTCTAGGTGTTCTTAAATAGAAGTACTATAAAGAATGTATGCACAGTATTTAATGCATAACTTTGCATTACTGCCACAATGATAAGTTAAATACCAAAAGTGAACAAAATCCATCATGTACTTACTGTGGAATGATCCCAGTTTTCACAAAGGAATATTCAAAATGGAAAAACCTGTAATAATTTTTTTTACATAACGCCATGTCATAGGTGAAGGAAGGGAAAACACAATGGGAAATTTCAAAGGAAAGGGTATCAGACAAGCGTGCACTAACCATTGGCGTGAGGGAGCCAGCAAGGCCGGCTTATTAGCACACCCTCAGAGCCAGTCCATGCCTCTCCAACAACACGCTACTTATGAAATGTGGAAAAGCACTCTGAGAACAAGAACTGCTGTACAGGAGAAACTTTGTGACTCATAATAGTACATCTGAGATTAGTATAACACCAAGCAGTAGTTGGATCAGTAAATAGATAAAAAGATAGATAAAAAATTCTTCAGGATACTATGAGCTGCTCTGCCCACCTTCCTCTCCAGACCCCCTATCATTTGAGAGCAGAGAGTGGAGGCAATAGTCTCACCTGCCGTGCACCGTGGATCATGAGGGCCGTCAGGATGAAGTAGATGAAGAAAATGAAGATCGGGATGACCATGGCCGAGCGTGCTGCAAGACGATACAACATGCTAATGAGTTTTATTGAGTATTGCATATTTGTGGAGGTGCTTTGAAGGGATATTATCATCAAGCATCATCATTATCATCAAGCAGTCAATGGTGGGACAGAGAGGGTTTGTTGAGCCTCAACTCACTCAGGGCAAGCATCCTCCCCTTGGGGCAGAATCTGAGGTCATCCCTCAGGGCCTGGTAGATGGGGCCCTTCACGTCTTCAGAGTACATATCTGGGATCATCGGCTCGGCCTCCGCGCACTGCCGCACCTTCAGCTCAAAGTCCACCAACCCGTACATGTACTTGAAGGTCTCCATCATCGAGCCAAACTGACGACACCAATGGACAAGTTAGAACATGAGTAGAGAAGTAAGCCTGTTTTTTTAGTTTACAAATTGTTCTTTATCTGTGCTAGCTTTTTTATTTCAAAATTCCCTCTTAATGGCAATTACTCAATCCTAAGGGCTCCTACCATACATATTTGACTAAAAAATTACTTAGCTAAACAAATTTTCTGACAATGATTATAAATATTTCCTAGAATAGTTTTGTTACATAAAATGAACATATTTGTTAATGGAGAAAAATACATATGAATGTGAACATTACCAGACAACACTAGAGAAAGGGAAATATAATAAGTAAGAAAGTTAAATAAACCAACTATAAAAATGCTATATAAAGAAAACGTACTACGTATTAAAAATATATGTATGGTATTTAAAACATGAAGAGGCTTAAAGTCACCACACAGGAAAGAGGGTTAGTGAGAACACAGAATCAAAAGGAGGCCGGGTGAGTGGCGAGTGGAGGAGCAAGGAGCGGAGGCCTCACACACCATGTAGATGAAGCCCACGATGATGGCTCCCCGCTGGAGGGGGATGCACCCCATGCAGGAATCAACCCGGCACATGCAGAGTGCCATGAAGCATGGGTGTACAGCTGAGGCGCTGAGCTGTGGGAGAAACAACCAAAGGAGTTGTTGAGTATATATTAGTGACCATTTCTTGCATTCTTAAGTACACCGGGTATTCGATATATGCGAGTTCGAAATATGCAACTAACCAAATTGAGCCAAGTATTCGTTTTATACGAGAAAAATTTGCTATTATGCAAGTAGCGGCGCTGGTGCGACTGTCTGGTGAGGTATTGTGGCCGATTAGCACTAGAGGGCAGCGGGTGCAAATGTTTTCCTGCACTTTCGTCGCCTATAATTAACCTTTTCCTTCCTCTAATCCTAAAGTTAACCCTCAGGTAGTTAATTATCAGCTTAAATTGTAGACTTTGGGTGTGTCTCCCTGGAAGCAATCAATGTGCTTTATTGT
This sequence comes from Eriocheir sinensis, assembly GCF_024679095.1. Lineage (NCBI taxonomy): Eukaryota > Metazoa > Arthropoda > Malacostraca > Decapoda > Varunidae > Eriocheir > Eriocheir sinensis. Next base: position 5,309,888 of record NC_066575.1, on the reverse strand, counting down.
TGCTTTAGTGCATTATTATTGTGAAACGGTGCCGGAATAAATAGAGGTTTCGAAAACGGGTCGTGGAACATAACCCCCTATAATTAATGGGATGATAGGCTCGATATATGCGAATTCACATTATGCGAGCTTTTTGCAGAGCATAACCCTCGCATATAATGAATACCTGGTGTACATACTTTTTGCTGGCATGAACTCTGATGCTGTCAAATTAAATGCATTGGTACACAGTCATTAGACACACACACATCAGCAAAACCAGTGTCTCATTCTTATGTGTTCTAAAACATACACTACAGTAGGCATTGGCAGGTTTGCTAGCAAGGCCTTTCTGTTCTGCTTCCAACTATTTCCTTTGATAACTTTTTAAGGGAAGGTTACCCAGACGAGTAATCTGGTGACTCCGAGATTGACACTGAGGATTTGTTACTTCAGTGTTTACCCCCAAGATCCAGCAAACATGTTCAGGTGAAGCACAACAGGAAATGATCTGATGACAAGCCAGCCTCATGAAGAAAAAATATCCGTTTGCAAACAGAGGAAATGAGTTGTGTGCCAGTGTAGCAGAGATGGTAAATACCTAGAATAACCTTTTTTTAATATGGCAGAGTAGGCCACCGCCGAACTTGCACCCAATCACAGCGCATTCTCTAAAACTAACAGAGCCCCACCTTAATCCAACACCTAAATCCAGCAGATAGGAGTCTAAGCCATTAAAAACATCTCATCTGGATGAACACCACTCCTGCCATGAAATACTGCTGTATTACTCCAGTCTTACACCACTTGTTTTCCTACTTAACCAACTCCTTCCTATTGATTCCCAGGCAGTTTGTAGGTTGGCAGAATACATGTATGACAACAGAAGAACAGTCGATCAAGTAGATGAGATACATGTGCACTAATAAAGCCAATCTTGGTAAAGATTCATTTTAGTACCGTGCCAGTATTTCATTACCTACCTCATGAAATATCACTAGCTCTTCATATATCTTTCCTACAAAAGTTCAACAATCATGGAAATGCTTTCAAAATCCAATTCAAGGACTATTTATTGTTGAAAAGAGGGAATAATATTCACATTGGCGTAGCCTCCTTTGGTGGCGGCCGCGGCGACAGTGCCGCTGCACAGCCGCAAAATAGCTCGCAGAGGGTTTAGGGTGGGGGAGCATATTTAAACTGCTCCAACCGAACTTTACGACCTGCTAACGGGGGGCTTTGTCCCCCTCGACCCCCCTTTCTAACCAGGGGGGGCTGTGCCCCTCCTGGACCCCCCCCCACACATATATGCGACTTATATATTTCTGCGGGGAGGTATTTCTCGCAACACCGGCTGCACCGCCGCTGCGGCCGCCGCCAGAGGAGGCTGCACTTTTGTGAATATTATTCCCTATTTTCAACAATAAACATCCTTGGAATGTATTTTGAAAGCGTTTCCATAAACATCCTTGGAATGTATTTTGAAAGAGTTTCCATGATTGTTGAACATTTGTAGAAAAGATATATGAGACCTAGAGATGTTTCATAAGGTAGGTAATGAAATACTGGCACGGTACGAAAACGAATCTTAACCACCAATTTATTATTTCTTGACCTGACAGGGAGATGGAAGGGAGGACAGGAACCAACTAGAACAACACGCTCCTGATGACAAGCCCCCACACGCAGGACCTGACCTTGACGGGAGTGATTAATGAGGCTGGCAACGCTCCCCTCAGCTCCAGCACCGCGTAGGAAAGGCAGGACTACACACTGACCCCTGACCTCTCGCAGCACGTCAGGGGAAGCATCACGAGGCAGGATGTTATGCTGACGAGACGTGTGACTCACCAAACAAGACAACTCAGGATTCAGCACTCAGCACACCCTCTCCCACACCTCCCCTGCCCCTCCCCTGCTTGAGTGTCCTGTCTAGCCTTGTATGTAGTCCTTGCCCTTCTCACCTAGCTCCTGTAGGGGGTGGGGCGCCTGACCACCTCAACACAGCGACTTCTTCTCCGCCTTGCTTTATTTACAACACAACAGCTGAGCATGCGTCAGATGGGGGCGGCCTACGCCTCTACAACGGGGCCACGCATCTCACTCATCTGGCAACGTTCTTTTTTTTCCCTCTTTCCTCTTGCCACTGCCATGTGTGTGTGTGGGGGGGTGATGGGGGTGATTCACTCACGGCCTGACCACGAGTTGGGCTCGACATCGCCAGCAAGCAGCTACCCGGCCTCCAGATTAGAACCGATCTCTGGGACCTTAACACACCACACACCCACAGAGTTATAGACAGTCTACAATACTCTGTGCACCCCCCTACCATCCCCCTTCTTCAAGAGGGGATAACAGTAACCGTTCCCTTGTCAATGGAAAAATCCCGTGCCTGGGCGGGGCTCGAACCTCCGCCTGCCAGACCGTGAAGCCTGGCAGCATAAAGTTTTATCACCGAGCTACCGGAGTGGCATTAACGAAGTGGAGTGTGTAATTCACCCTTTGGTCTGCTGCGGGTCTCTCTTGAGACAGCCAGCCGTTCCCCTATGGAAGGAGCTCTGAGCTCAGTGACCGATCTTTAGGGAGGACTGAGACCACTCACACAGAACACACCGCGACAACGAGGTCACAACTTGCCTGACGTCGCGTACCCTCTCACTGCTAGGTGAACAGGGGCTACACGTGAAAGACGATAAACCAAACTTATCTTCACCCGGTCGAGGAATCGAACTCCGGTCCTTCTGGTTGATTTACATAGATTTACATAGAAAATCAGACCACACAGACCCCATGGTCCAGACTTGGTGGTCTGTCCTTAAACCTAAGCGATTTTACATTAATCAGAAGACTCCAAAACGTTGCATTTCTACTCTAGTTGATATTACGTTGAAGGAAGTGACGGTCGAGCTTATTTTTGAAAGGAGTCAATCGTGTTGCACTGGACCACAGATGGAAGCTTATTCCATTCTCGCACTACAACGTTGGTGAAGAAAAATTTGGTGCAGTCTGAATTTACTTGTCTACATCTGAGTTTTACGCCATTGTTCCTCGTGCGCAAAGTACGTGTGTGGACCAAATCTAAGTAGGTAGGCTACGTACTAGTTCCTACTTTGATTTGGGTAGTGGAGTAGTGTAGCAAGAGTGGAGTATAGGAGTGGAGTATAGCTACTTACGAAGGGGAGTAGTGGATCGAGTGGTAATGCGGTTGTCAAGCAGTTTCGAAAGCGAGTGGAGGAGTTACGAAAGACAGCGGAAAGCAAGGCGATAAAATAATGATCCGTGGGTCTTATCACACGAGAGATTAACCAACCTTCTGCTGCCACCACCACCACCACCACCACGACCATCATCACCACCACGACCATCACCACCCCCCTCACCACCATCATCACACCCTCACCACCATCATCACCACCATCACCACCACCCTCACCACCATCACCACGTACCATCATCACTACCATCATCATCATCATCATCACCACCCTCACCACGTACCATCATCACCACCCTCACCACCATTCCAAGACTTACTTTAATACTTATTTCACACACTGACCCACATACTTACGCGATCACTTGCCTACTTACATTACTTAACTTGCTATTACTATTATTTTTATTTATTACTATTAGGTACTATTGCTCACCCTTACTTACGATTGACTTATTCTTATTCACTTACATACCTAGTACATCCCTACTCACTTAACTTACCCATTCACATATTCATTTAACTACTATTTTTTTTTTTACAACAGAGGAGACAGTGCAAGGGCGTAAAAAAAAATACCTACATCCCTACTCACTTAACTTACCCATTCACATATTCATTTCACTACTATTTTTTTTTTTACAACAGAGGAGACAGTGCAAGGGCGTAAAAAAAAAAAAAGAAAAAAAAATCCCGCTACTTACTGCTCCTAAATACCTAATACCTACTTATTCACATAATTAACCCCGTGCCTACTTATAAACTAACTCAATTACCTACAATTTAAGATATATTTACTTACCTACCACTTACTACCTACTTACTTATATACCTCCAACCTACCAACCTACGATTATGTAAATTTCAGGTTATTTTCCTTAATGCTTAGCTGGAAGGGACTCCGGGGCTTGTTAACATTTACCTTACATCCTCTCAAATCCCTGCGTGTACGATAAGGGTGAAGATATCAAAAGTCAACGATAGATTACCACTGAGCCCGTAAAGCCGCCAGTTAACTGCTTATTGAAGAGATACCAGCAAACATTCCCGCCAATCGAGCACATAACTTGAATGCATGTACTATACTTTTATTCAGTAACCTATAAAATTGTATAAAACGACAATGGGGAGCTATGTATACACTTTGTCTAATATGTTTTCAGTTTTACCTTGCTACATTGATTTACACACTTGGCAGGGCAGGTTATAACAGTTCATTCATAGGCCTGCAATACGTTTTGAAGCACTTATAGGAAAGGGTCCTTCAATACCTTGGAAAACACAATAGGGAAAGAAAGGCTCCTGCAATAACTTGGAAAACACAGAATAGGGAAAGAAAGGCTCCTGCAATACCTTGGAAAACACAGAATAGGGAAAGAAAGGCTCCTGCAATACCTTGGAAAACACAGAATAGGGAGAGAAAGGATCAATATTAAGCGGACTGTAATATGTAGTAGGACACCTCTCTTCCCGAATTTGACCTTGCTTTTGGCCACCTCTTATTCTTTTATGGGAGCAGCGATTAGCGGGATTTTTATTATAGTTTTTTTTGTGCCCTTGAGCTGCCTCCTTTGTTGTAAAAAAAAAAAATGTGAGGGAACCCAACTTCTTTGAGGAGATGAATAATGAAAGATTGTGGTGATCGGTTTAACCCGGTAGCTGCGGGGATCATGTTTCTTAATGGTCCCTCTAATAAGAGAAAAATGGTCCCTCTAAGCGAGAAAAACGAGAAAAAATCATCACTCACGCAAACCATTTCATAATATATATCAACGCATTTGTGATCAGATTATGCATCATCTATTTTGGGGGAGGGGGTTTATATCATGGCAAAAATGTGGCCCGTCGCTGGTAGGTACACTGTGTAGCGTGGAAAGAAAATAAAAGCTAAATCCCTTTTTGACGACCACTATGGTTGTAGATGGTATGTGGTAGCGTGGTAGTCGTCGAGCGCTGGTCCCGGATGGTAAGGCCTCAGGACAAGTGAACACTCGTTCCGAGGTATGTGACCAGAAGGGCGTTACTTGTGATTAATTATGGAAGGGAGGATCTCCGTGTGAACCACTTGTGAGACAGCGTTAAGAAACTGGATGGTGATAAAGTACTAAAAGGGGTGGGGGGGGTGGGGGGGAATGTGTGTAAGGGTTCAGTAATCTCAAATGAGCAGCAAAACAGGCTCCAAATGATAACCCTCACAGTAAGGTTGTATATAAATATGTATTTAGTTTCACTTTTCAAAGGCTAGCGGAGTACTAAAAAAAAATGAATGACAGGCTGTATGCCTCTAATCTATCTAGCTACCGGCACAAGGGATATTTGGGGAATACACTTAATGCTTAGCTCTGGTTGCTGGAGGAGAAGCAGGAGCTGGCGTGAGCGTCGGGCTCGGAAGGGGACGTCCACGATGGGAATGGGCGGTCCTGGTGATGGACAGACGGGCGCCGCTTGATGTGGAGAGGCGGGCGCCGCTTGATGTAGGAAGCAGCTTGGGGCAGTGGTATATCGGCCCCCAGGGCAGTCGAGGGGCAGGTTACCCCGCCATACAAGTTCCCACCCTGTAGTCCGTCTCACACAGCAGGGCGTGGGTGGTTTTTCGAGGGGGGGGGGGGGGGGGGGGGCTGGGTTGAGAGATGGAACCCTCTCTGACCAGCCCGCTTATCGGTTTTCTCGCTGCCGCTCCTTGCTGTAGGGGTGTTCGTCTCCTCGCGTCTCCCAAACTTGTGCCTTGCTGCAGTGGTGCTTGTCTCCTCACTGGGCCATGGGTCTCCTTGCCCTCGCCTTCTCGCCTCTGCTCCTTGCTAAGCTCCTCCCCCTTCTTCACGTGACTCCCTCTCGGCATTACAATCAAACCCTACCTACCTAACTAGTTGTTGATTTCTTGGGGGGTTCGAGGCTTTGAGATGAGGGATTTCAGTAACTCTCGTTCATATATTCGCTCATTCGCTTGCCGAGTTATCTTCTCATAACCTTTTGCGCACTTACATTCCTTAGCCACCCATTCACTCTTTCACTCATTCACTCTCACTCATTCACGCTCCCACTCGCTCACACTTACTCACTGTCACTCACCGACTTACTCACATTCTCTCGTTCATTCATGCACTCACACTTACTGTTACTCACTGACTTACTCACATTCTCGTTCACTCACATTCGGAGCGTTACAACGGTAAAGCCACAAATTTGGCCCGTCGCTGCTACCGGGTTAAGGTTAGGGGTCTTGATATAGGTTTTGCGGTGGTGGTTGGTGATATTTTGGTGGTGAGGTTGAGTTTTTGTGGTGGTGGTGGTGTTGAGTATAGACACGTATAGTTGTGGTGGTGAATTAACACAGAAATGAACAAGTGAATGAAAGCATGTTACTCTTGCATATTTATTGTGCACACCGAGTTACACATCATGATAAATCTTTAAAGCTTCGTCAACCTTGCAAAAATAGACACGGAACACATACTCGTACACACACAGCCATTCTTCATTTCCAAGGCAAGATAATGAAGACAATAACAGTCTTTATCGGGGAGATCCTTATTCGCTACGAAGAAAAGAAAAAAGATGTTTGGCTTCATGTCGGCACGGAGGAGGATTCGAACTTACGCTGCCAAACTATCGTATTAACCACATATCGTATCTATCATTTTTATGCCTCAAACTCTCGTACCTAGACAAGTAACGTGAGAAAATCAAAGTTAGTGCTAAAACTGTTGAATATTGATGTTTTTCGTTCCTTGTTGTTAAAGTTATCGGTCAGCAACGACGAAAATGAAATGCGATGAGTACGGTAATTTGGCAACGCTGATTCGAAACCGGGTCCTGGCAGGGTCTTGGCGCGAGAGGTGGTTGTCCCTCGTCACCTTGGCAGTGGGAGTACTGGCACGAAAACGCAAATCCTACACTAAAATAAAATAAAAATATGAAAAGGGTCGAAAACATAAGCCATTTACAGTTCGAAACGTTCAGTCTCTCTAATGTTCGCTCACTCTCTACTCGATTGCTCGTTAAGTGGGAGCAACGTTGGGGTAGTTAATGACCCTAGTGGTAGTTTGACCTCTATACAAAATACTAGGGAGATGGGGCTATGGTGATATACCCCCCCCCCGCCCCCCCCTCACACACACGAAATATTACATGATTATAGATGGATTCTGATAATGATTCTTGATTACTTAACACTTAATATACACTAAACTACCCACCCTTCCGTTCCCTAATCAATTTCTAGGCACCTTGTCACGCCACCAGGGTCGTATATAGGTGTTATGATGCTGAAAATCTCACCTTAACGAAGCATTACATAATTTTTTAATGTATTTTGACGCTGATTCTTAATTCTTCAACGTTCATAACACACTAAACAAACCACCCCCACCCCTTTTTGTCTTAATTACCTTCTAAGCATGGTAAAAAAAAAAGTTCAAATATATATACGTCCTAAAAACTATCAAAATACACCTTGTCATGCCTCCAAGATCGTATTTAGGTGTTATGATGCTGAAAATCTCACATTTACGAAACATTACATAATTTTTTAATGTATTTTGACACCGATTCTTAATTCTTCAACGTTCATAATACACCAAACTAACTTGTACACTCCTGTCACTCAATAGTCTGTCTCAGTACTCGACAAGTCTTTTACAGGCATAACAAACCCCCACCCCTTCTTGTCCTAATTAACTTCTAAGCATGGCAAAAAAAAAGTTCAAATATATATACGTCCTAAAAACTACCAAAATACACTGGACTAGCTTAATCCCTTTCCCCTTGTTAACCAATTTCTTGAAACGGCCGTGCATATAGTATCGATAAGGCGCAGCAAGTTCGTCCATTTGGGGCCAGTTCCACAGTCCAACAGCGTCATTGTAAGCGGCCAAACCAAGCTATGATCTCCACAATGATTAGTTTTTCTTCTCAATACCAGATACTAAAGACTTCCCGTGTGGTCTGCTAAAATCTAATCCTATTTATGTCAATCGCAAACGCAATATAAGGAATTTTCGTAGTATTTTGTGTTTGGTTGGGGAAAGATAGTTGGAAAGTTTCGTTTAGTCGGTGCAACATCTGTGGTCATATGCCGGAGAGAGACAGAAGGGGAAGGAATTATAGGAGAAGGGAACAGACCCCAGGAGACGGGACACAACCCCCGATTAATACCTGGTACCCATTCACTGCTGGGTGGACAGGGGCGTAGGGAATCGGAAAAGCCGCCCAAATTTTTCCACTACGCCCGAACCACTGCACCACGAAGACCCCGTTTGGTTGGGGAGCTTACGAACTTGCTGTACTGGACTGTAAAACTGGCCCTTGGTATCTACTTCGTTACCGTTCTTGCGGCATTCACCTTCGTCCCTTCGTCAAACAAATAACAAGACCTCACACACACCGCCACGTCTCCTACTCCTTCGTCTTCGCCTCCCTCAGTTCATGATGACGGGGTTTCGCTCGGTGAGGAGGACGTGGTACTCAGAGGGGTTGAGGGTCACGCCGCATTGGAAGGTCGTCGCGGGTCGCTCGTGGCCCTCCGGAACCCCGAACTCGTACTTTTGCAGCATCGAAGTTAGGAAGAGGAACGCTTCGATTCTGGCCAGCGACTCGCCAAGGCAGTTTCGGCGGCCTGGTGGGAGGAGGGGAAGAAGGAATGAGTGAATGAAGCAGATGATTAAAGAATATATGTGCTGGATATGCGAGAATCTAGTGTTATGTCAGAAAAAAAACATGTTCTATTACTGTGTGGGTGTGGGTGTTTGTGTCCATCTGTTACTGTGTGGGTGTGGGTGTTAGTGTCCATCTGTTACTGTGTGGGTATGGGTGTGTTATAGATTCTCCCTATCTATCTATCTATCTATCTATCTATCTATCTCACCGACAGAGAAGGGCAGCACGTGCTCGGAGCGGACGAACTCGCCGGCCTCGTTCAGGAATCGCTCGGGTCTGAAGTTCTCCGGGTCGCCCCACAGCTGAAGGAAACGTCGAACTGCGTCAATAACATCCTACCGCAGAATAGCATAGACCATACGGCGCTGCACCATAATCAATAGCCATCACATTTGAAACGATGAAGTTATACGAGGATGAAAAGCTGTTTACTCAATGGGATCAGGAAGAATTGAGAGTCAAGAAAGATGAAGCAGAGGGTATGAGGCCATGAAAAATTCCTTATTAATGCTTGATATCAGCACCCTCATGGCCCTTCCTCATCCATCTGGCACCATTCCTTTCTTCCCGTCCTCCGTCTGTTCCCATTCCTATCTTGTCCTCTGTGTCCCCATTTCTACCTCATTATCCCTATTCTTATACCTTGTTGTCTCCATTCCTACATTCTCCTCCTCCGTGTGACCCATTCCGACCTTCTTTACAGCAGCCTTTCTCCATTTCTATATCTTCCTGTCCTCCCTGTGTCTCCGTTCCTAGTTCCTTGTTCTTTGTCTGCCCGATTTCTACCTTTTCCTTCTGTCTGTCCCCTTCCTACCTTCTTGTCCCAGTGGATGCCGTAGATGTTCCCGATGACCCAGGTTCTCTTAGGGATGCGGTACCCCCCCAGCGTCGTCTCCTCGGGGTTGGCGTGCACAGCCAGGGGCGTGATGGAGCCGAAGCGGAAGACCTCGTTCATGAAGGCCTCGGTGTAGGGCATCTTGAGCCGGTCCTCGTACCTGGAGAAGAGATGGACAGTGGTTTAGGAGACATCACTTACGAACCTATTGACTTTTCTAGGTGGTCTAAGTATAACTATAGAATGTGAAAAGGAGTTATTTAGGGAGACATTTCATGCTGATTAACTTACATTTCTAGGTGGCTTTCGTAAGTATAGATAATGGAGAGAGTGGTTTTGGAGACATCACGTACCTATTAATTAACATTGCCAGGTGGTCTTAGGAGCTAAAGAATGGGTGAAGGAGTTATTTAGGGAGACATCGCATGCTGATTAACATACATTTCTAAGTGCTTTTCGTAACTAGATAATGGAGAAAGTGGTTTAGGTGACATCACGTACCTATTAATTAACATTGCCAGGTGGTCTTAGGAGCTAAAGAATGGGTGAAGGAGTTATTTAAGGAGACAGTTCATGCTGGTTAACATACATTTCTAGGTGCCTTTCGTAAGTAGATAATGGGGAGAGTGTTTTAGGATACATTACATGAATATTTTAGCATTCTTAGGTAGTCTCCTTAGCTAAAGAATGGGTGGAGTGATGTTATAGGAAATTCTACACTTAGCAAATCTTTTCACTCATTCAAGACACATTCAGACGGCCTTCATGCAGTAAGAACTATGATCTCTGTCCACGACACTTACAGACACACTCAAGGCCTTGTCACACCCACACCCACACCCACATTATCTATCTAACTATCTATCTATATCTTTCTATCTATATCCATCTACCTTCCTATCCGTCTCTGTCTCTATATCAGTCTACCTTCCTATCTGTCTATCAATCAATCAGTCAGTCTAGCTACCCATCTATCTATCCATCTATCTACCTACTTACTTCCCTACCTACCAATCCATCTACGACTACTTATCCCTTTATCCACACCCACACTAACATTACTTATATACAATCATAATCTCTAAAATCCCTTCAGTCACTCACTATTATCACACCCCACGACACACACCCAATGCAAGCCCCCAATCACCCTCCCTCCATCCACACTCCCACACACCACCAGCAACCCACGTGGGAAGTCGGTCCAGCCCGATGGTCGCCTCCACCTCCTTGTAGACGCGTCGCTGCATCTCCGGGTGTCTCACGAGGGAGAGGAAGCTCCAGCGCAGCGTGGTGACCGTGGTGTCCAGGCCCACGATGAACAGGTCACTCAGGAGCCATTTGAGCTGGTCGTCTGCGGGGGAGAACGACGTGTTGAGGCGATGGGGAGTGCGATGGAGTGGGGATATACACATAGGAGAAGGATGAGGAGGAGAAAGACGTGTTGAGGCGATGGGGAGTGCGATGGAGTGGGGATATACACATAGGAGAAGGACGAGGAGGAGAAAGACGTGTTGAGGGGATGGGGAATGCGATGGAGTGGGGATATACACATAGGAGAAGGACGAGGAGGAGAAAGACGTGTTGAGGCGATGGGGAGTGCGATGGAGTGGGGATATACACATAGGAGAAGGAAGAGGAGGAGAAAGACATGTTGAGGCGATGGGGAGTGCGATGGAGTGGGGATATACACACAGGAGAAGGAAGAGGAGGAGAAAGACGTGTTGAGGCGATGGGGAGTGCGATGGAGTGGGGATATACACACAGGAGAAGGACGAGGAGGAGAAAGACGTGTTGAGGGGATGGGGAGTGCGATGGAGTGGGGATATACACACACGAGAAGGACGAGGAGGAGAAAGACGTGTTGAGGGGATGGGGAGTGCGATGGAGTGGGGATATACACATAGGAGAAGGACGAGGAGGAGAAAGACGTGTTGAGGGGATGGGGAGTGCGATGGAGTGGGGATATACACACGAGAAGGACGAGGAGGAGAAAGACGTGTTGAGGGGATGGGGAGTGCGATGGGTGGGGATATACACACGAGAAGGACGAGGAGGAGAAAGACGTGTTGAGGGGATGGGGAGTGCGATGGGTGGGGATATACACATAGGAGAAGGACGAGGAGGAGAAAGACGTGTTGAGGGGATGGGGAGTGCGATGGAGTGGGGATATACACATAGGAGAAGGACGAGGAGAAAGACGTGTTGAGGGGATGGGGAGTGCGATGGAGTGGGGATATACACATAGGAGAAGGACGAGGAGAAAGACGTGTTGAGGCGATGGAGAAGCTGATGGAGTGGGGATATACACATAGGAGAAGGACGAGGAGGAGAAAGACATGTTGAGGCGATGGAGAAGCTGATGGAGTGGGGATATACACATAGGAGAAGGACGAGGAGAAAGACGTGTTGAGGGGATGGGGAGTGCGATGGAGTGGGGATATACACATAGGAGAAGGACGAGGAGGAGAAAGACGTGTTGAGGGGATGGGGAGTGCGATGGAGTGGGGATATACACACACGAGAAGGACGAGGAGGAGAAAGACGTGTTGAGGGGATGGGGAGTGCGATGGAGTGGGGATATACACACAGGAGAAGGACGAGGAGGAGAAAGACGTGTTGAGGGGATGGGGAGTGCGATGGAGTGGGGATATACACATAGGAGAAGGACGAGGAGGAGAAAGACGTGTTGAGGGGATGGGGAGTGCGATGGAGTGGGGATATACACATAGGAGAAGGACGAGGAGAAAGACGTGTTGAGGGGATGGGGAATGCGATGGAGTGGGGATATACACATAGGAGAAGGAAGAGGAGAAAGACGTGTTGAGGCGATGGGGAATGCGATGGAGTGGGGATATACACACAGGAGAAGGACGAGGAGGAGAAAGACGTGTTGAGGGGATGGGGAATGCGATGGAGTGGGGATATACACATAGGAGAAGGAAGAGGAGGAGAAAGACGTGTTGAGGGGATGGGGAATGCGATGGAGTGGGGATATACACACAGGAGAAGGACGAGAAGGAGAAAGACGTGTTGAGGGGATGGGGAAGCCGATGGAGTGGGGATATACACATAGGAGAAGGACGAGGAGGAGGAAGACGTGTTGAGGGGATGGAGAAGCCGATGGAGTGGGGATATACACATAGGAGAAGGACGAGGAGGAGGAAGACGTGTTGAGGGGATGGAGAAGCCGATGGAGTGGGGATATACACATAGGAGAAGGAAGAGGAGGAGAAAGACGTGTTGAGGGGATGGGGAATGCGACTGAGTGGGGATATACACATAGGAGAAGGGAGAGGAGGACGAGGAGGAGAAGAAAAACGTTGATGCAAAGGAGAAAGCGAGGGCAACATAATAGACACCCGTTTCCAAGGTGAGATGGCAGAGCAAGAAGATAGAAAAAAAAAGACTACGACGTGATACTTCCAAGAAAACAACATAAAAAGAAGAAAAAGACAATGTGTTGATTCGTTGTCAAAATGCTTCGTCCCTTGAGAGATTTAAGTCACAGGAAAGAGGGAATGCAGCAGAAGAGAAGCAGAAGAGAGAAGTAGAGGGAAGGGAAGGTAATAGAAGATACAAGAAATGACCAGAAGAGATAAATTGAATAGAATAGAATAGGGAAGAATAAAAGAGAATAGAAGATAATAGAAGAGGGAAGCAGAAGTAGAAGAAAGAAGTGGAAAAGAGAGGAGACTAAAAAAAAAAAGATAATAGAAAAGAAGTAGAAGTATAAGAAAGAAGTAGAAAAGAGAGGAGACTAAAAGAAGACAATAGAAAAGTAGAAGTAGAAGGGAAGTAGAGGAGAGAAGAAGCATATCAAAAGAAGTAGGAGAGAAGCAGAAGAGGAGAAGGGGAGAAGGAAATAGACGGAGAATTAAGAAGAACATATAAAAGAGAAAATAAAAGACGCAGAAGAAGAAGAAGCAGAAGAGAAGCAGAAAACACAACACAATAAAAGACAACATTCAATACATTCAATACATTCAATACATTCAATACATTCAATCATTCCTACCCGTAAACACCGTGTCCGTCTTGCCCTGCTGGAGGTCCTTGCGTTGCTGCTCCAGAAACTCGTACATGAGGTCGATGTCGCGCTCGGGGTCGTCCAGCGAAGCCTTGTGCTTAGCGATGAGGTCTGAGAAGTAGTCCAGTCGGTGCCAAACGTTAAGACCCACCTTCACCGCTTTGGGCTTGAAGAAGGTGCCGATGAACCTGGAGGAGGAGATAGAGATTGTGGTCAAGGTTGAGATTGAAGTCTGGGTTAGGGTGAATGCGAGATGGGATTCTGTGGGCAGTTTGTGTATGTCTGTCTATCTATCTAGTTACCTGTCTGTTTACTCTACCTAACTATCTATTTACCTAATTATATGTCTATCTATCTATCAATCTATGTATGCAATATGTGAGTTTATGGTTAATTTGTCTATATATGTCTGTCTATCTATCTGTTTACTTATCTAGTCACGTTAACTATCTATCTATAACTATCTAACTAATTATATCTATCTATATCTATCAGTCAATTTATATATGCAATATGTGAGTTAATGGTTAATTTGTCTATCTGTCTGTCTATCTATCTGTTTACTTATCTATTCACGTTAACTATCTATCTAGCTATCTATCCAACTATCTATCTATATCCATCTACCTTTCTATCCGCCTGTCTCTATATCACTCTACCGTCTTATCTGTCAATCAATCAGTCAGTCTATCAATCCATCTATCCATCTATCCATCTACCTACCCATCCACTATCCATCTATGACTACCTATCCCTCCATCCACCTCTCCCTCCACTCACTGCAGCAGGGGCAAGTAGTTGAGGAATCCACCCTGCTCCACTAGCGTGAGGGACATTTCCAGCGAGTCCACAATCCACCGAAGGCTCTTGTCGCCCATCTCGAAGCGCTCTCCCACGAACATATGCCAGACAACGTTGAGGATGGAGGTAGCGAGGTCGTAGTGGGGGTTGTAAGCCCGGCCCACGTTCTTCTGTAAACCCATGAATAGATGAGGTTAAGGAGTGGTAGAGTTGGTAGTAGTGGTAATTGTAGTAGTAGTAGTAGTAGAAGGAGGAGGAGGAGAAGGAAGAAAGTAGATTAGAGGAGAGAATAGAGGAAGAGAAGGAAGAGGAGGAGTGTAAAATATAGATTAAGAGAAGTAAAAACAAAAGAATATCATGTAAAAGATAGGAGAGAAGAAAAGAGAGAAGAAATGTATTTATAGAGAAGGAGAAGGAAACAAAAGAAAAGAAGTAGTAGTAGTAGTAGTAGTAGTAGTAGTAGTAGTAGTAGTAGTAGCAGTGAATAAGACAGGCAAAATACTATAGATATGTAAAAGATAGGAAAAAATGTAGTAGAGAAAAAAAAGAGTGAAGGAGAAAAGAGAGAAGAATCGCAGTAATAGCAGCCGTAGAAGAAGGAAGAGGAGGAGGAGGAGGAGGAGGAGGAGGAGGAGGAGGAGATCATGTTTTAGGGACCCATCACGCCAGCCACCACCACCACCACCCACCTGCGTCACCTCCATGAAGTCCTGCAGCTCCCTGTTGACGTAGTTCTCGACGGACCGCTTGCCGAGGCCGAAGTCCCTCAGAACGTGCAGGGTGAAGCGCCGACTGTCCCGCCATTTCGTGTTCTCTGCGTCGGCGATACCTGCGGCGGGGGATAGAGAGATAGATGAAAAGATAGAGAGGAAGGTAGATTGACTGACTGATAGCTAGAAATGTAGATTGATTAACTGATTGAATGGTAGACAGATAGAAAGGAAGATTGTGGTAGAGAGAAGAAGTAGAAGAAGGGAAGTAAAAGAAAAGTTGACGCAGAAAAGCTTGATTGATAGATGAAAAAAGTAGATTGACTGAGTGACTGATAGATGGAAAGGTCGATTGACTGACTGATAATTGATAGCTAGAAAGGTAGATTGATTAACTGACTGAATGGTAGACAGGTGGAAAGGTAGACTGGAGTAGAGAGAAGAAGAAGAGGGAAAGTAAAAGAAAAGTTGACGCAGAAGTGAAATAGAAGTAGAGGATGATGAAAGAGAAGTGAAATAGAAGCAGAGGATGATGGAAGAGAAGTAAAAGAGAAGGATAAAAGATTGATTGATAGACAGAAAGGTCGATTGACTGAGTGACTGACTGACTGCCTAAACTGCTTGACTGCGTAACTGACTGACCAACTACCCGACTGTCTCCCTTTGCCTAACTGCCTCACCTTTCCCGCCCATGATGAAGCTGAGCACGGTGCCGCGGGGTCGGTGGTTGAACATCTCGCCTTGCCGCACGAAGGCCTGATTTAGCCAGTGTGATGAGCTGAGGACCACCACGCGGCGACCCCCAAGCTGCACGCTGTAGAAGGGGCCGTGTTCCTCCGCCAGCCTGTAGAAGAGTAGGAGGAGGAGTAGGAGGAGGAGGAAGAAAAGGAAGAAGAGGAGGAGGAGAAGGAAGAAGAGAGGAGGAGGAAGACAGGAGGAGGAGGAAGACAGGAGGAGGAGGAAGATAGGAGGAGGAGGAGGAGGAAGAGGGAGAAAAAGAAAAAAAGAAAAAGAAAGAAAGAAAAACAGGAAGAGAAAGAAAAGAGAAAAATAAAAGAAATATAAAAACAAAGAGAAGAGAAAAAATAAAGAAAAATGAGAGAAAGACAAAGAAAGAGACAAAGAGAAAAAGAAAGAGAAACAGGAAGAGAACGAAGAAAGAAAAAGACAAAACAAAGAAAAGGAGAAAGAAGAGAAGGAGAATAAGAGAAGGAGAGGAAGAGAAAGGAAGAGAAAGTGAAAGAAAAAGAAAAACAGAAAGAGGAAAAAGTATTGTTAAACTAGCAAAACACACTGAATCATTGCATAGCTTGTATCTCAATATCCTCACGTGTTTCAGAAAGTCCAATCAAAACACCAGAACGACAAGCGCCTTACCTTGTGAAGTACCTGACCGAGTCCTCCTTGAGCAGGTCGAACACGTTGCCGACGAGCGGGAGGCCTTTGGGTCCCGGCGGCATGTCCTTGTCGTCGCAGCGGGCCCGAAGCAGCAGGACGACCCCCGCCACCACCGCCACCACCGCTAGGGCCACCCACACCATGCTGAAGGAGGTGAAGAAGAAGGAGGAGGAGGAGGAGAGGTTAGTGGGCTTGGTTAGGTTAGGTTAGCTATTGGTTAGGTTAGGTTAGGTTAGGTTAGCTACTGGGCCATCTTGTTAGGTTAGGTTAGCTATTGGTTAGGTTAGGTTAGCTACTGGACCATCTTGTTAGGTTAGGTTAGCTACTGGACCATCTTGTTAGGTTAGGTTAGCTATTGGTTAGGTTAGGTTAGCTACTGGACCATCTTGTCAGGTTAAGTTAGCTATTGGTTAGGTTAGGTTAGGTTAGGTTAGCTACTGGACCATCTTGTTAGGTTAGGTTAGCTATTGGTTAGGTTAGGTCAGGTCAGGTTAGGTTAGGTTAGGTTAGCTACTGGACCATCTTGTTAGGTTAGGTTAGCTATTGGACCATCTTGTTTACTGATTTGTTTTGTCTGTGTTTGTCTGTCTGTCTGTGTTTCTAGGTTAAGTTAGCTATTGGACCACCTTGTTTAGTGAGGGTCTTCTTTGTCTGTCTGTTCTATCTGTCTGTCTATGTCTGTACTGTCTGTGTTTCTGTGTTAGGTTAGCTACTGGACTGTGCTGTTTCGTGACCGTTTTGTTTGTCTGTCTCTGTCTGTTTCTCTGTTTGTCTGTCTGTCTGTCCGGCTGACTGGCTTGTTTTGCATTGTTTGTCTTGTTCTGTCTAGCTTACTTATATGTCTGTGTCTGTGATTCGCTTTTCATTATCTGTGTGTGTGTGTGTGTGTGTGTGTGTGTGTGTGTGTGTGTGTGTGTGTGTGTGTTTATCTATGTCAGTCTATAATCACTGCTCTATCTATCTATCTATCTATCTAAACCTCTATCTATCTATCTATCTAATCCCCTTCAACCCCGCAAAATAAAATAAAAATAATCCAAAACTTCACAAACTCCACTTCCTTTTACATTTCTGCCTCCTCATTTTTCCCGCCAAGGCGCGTCTCAGGTGAGCTGCTTGTCGGGAACGTCTGCTTCATGTACGACCAAGGCAAGGGGCGTCTTAGGGCATACCTTTTCGGCTTAGCGAGGGGCTCAGTACCTTCTTTCATGCCCGCTAGAATGCCGGGATGGTGCATGTCACGTTAGGACTTATAGTGGTAATGCCTTCGGGGGGTCACAGGGGGAGGGAAGGGGAAGGAGGAAGAGGAGGAGGAGGAAGGGGAAGGAGGGTAGGCTCTATACATCTATATACGTGTTATGGCTCAGTGGTAATGCCTTGAGGGTCACATGGGGGAGGAAGGGAAGGAGGAGGAAGGATGGGGAGGAGGGGAAGGGGGGAGAGGAAGGAGGAGCAATGGGGGAGGGGGTAGAGGGGTAAGGGGAGGAAGGAGAAGGAGGGGGAAGGGGAAGGAGTGGGAGGAAGGTGAGAAGGGGATGGGGGAGGAGGAGGTAGAGGAGGAGGGGTAGAGGAGAAAGGGGAAGAAGAGGTTAGAAGGGGGGAAGAGGAAGGAGTGGGAGGGAGGGGAGAAGGGAAAGGGGAGGCGGGGATAGAGGAAGAAGGGGAAGGGGGCGGAGGAGGTAGAGGAGGAGGGGTAGAGGAGAAACGGGAAGAGGGGGGAAGAAGAGGTTAGAAGGGGGTGAAGAGGAAAGGGTAGGAGGAGGGGAAAGGGGGACTCATTTATACATTCATTTACGCGCGCAGGAAAAGGACGAGGCGGTCATGCTGCGGTAATTAATGGCTGGTGATTCACGGTCACTCACATAGGCAGCACGTGACTGGCTGACTCACGCACACCCAGGGCTAGGCAGGTGAAGGGTGACTCAACGCGGCGAGGCAGCTTAAGGGACAATTACACTGGGCAAATTTTCCGTGGATCTTCAGTCAAACCACGATTTCCGCTGGCGTGGTTCTCATATTTCCGTGGTTTTCTGACGTGTCCACGATCTTCCAAAGCTACGGTAGATTTCCCCGAAGGACGACGGTATTACTCACCATCATCAGCAGCAGCAATAACAAGAAACAAATGAGAACCACGCCAGCGGAAATCGTGGTTTGACTGAAGATCCACGGAAAATTTGCCCAGTGTAATCGGGTTTAGTCAGGCGATGCAGGTGACGAGACAGGTAATGACCCAGGTTATGCGCGGCCAGGCAGGTGAAAGGTGACTCTACATGTGACGAGATAAGTGAAGTGACTCACGCTTATTCGCGGTGAGGCAGGTAGTGACTCGTGCTTAATCGCGGTGAGGCAGGTAGTGACTCGTGCTTAATCGCGGTGAGGCAGGTAGTGACTCGCGCTTATTCGCGGTGAGGCAGGTAGTGACTCGTGCTTAATCGCGGTGAGGCAGGTTGTGACTCACGCTTATTCGCGGTGAGGCAGGTAGTGACTCACGCTTATTCGCGGTGAGGCAGGTAGTGACTCGTGCTTAATCGCGGTGAGGCAGGTAGTGACTCGCGCTTATTCGCGGTGAGGCAGGTAGTGATTCGGGCTTATTCGCGGTGAGGCAGGTAGTGACTCGTGCTTAATCGCGGTGAGGCAGGTAGTGACTCGTGCTTAATCGCGGTGAGGCAGGTAGTGATTCGGGCTTAATCGCGGTGAGGCAGGAGGAGGTGACTCAACTAATAGCGAGGTAGGTAAGCATGACAGTCAGTTTCTTTCGTACTTGTGGAGGTAAAGGCGGTTCACGTTGCCTCACACAGGGAGGTCACGGAGAGCTTGCTGCAGAATATTAACAACATAAAGGTGCATATTCATTGGTCATTTGCACCCGCGAAGTAATGAGGTACAATTTATTTCGGACAATTTACGGTTTCACCCAACCAACGATTTTCTCAGTGGTTCATATTTTCCTGGTGATAGATGTGGTGAATTGCACGATTTTGTACCTCATTTCCGTCGCAAATGTCAATATAGTTATTACTGTTGCTGTTAAGAAACCGCATTAATAAATTGTTTACCTTATTTTAAGTTTTACACTGGAATGTCGCGTGTGTTGAAACGCCGAAGAGAAACACCGATGGGCGACTGTTCTGCCTGGGCGTGTGTGCTCACCGAAACAACAGACAAGAGACACTTATAACATTCATACATATATATACATAACCCCACGGAAGGTTGTGCTTACTTTTAAGGTGTGTGAATACGTAAGTGATATATTTCTTTCTTTTAAGGAAATATATATTTTTTACCAGAATGAAGTACAGTCGCGTGGCGGTGGTGGTAGTAGTGGTTCAAATATCGTGCCAAGAACATTACACGGGTACAGTCTAACCCCTCCCGTAAGAGTTCTACACATTTTTTTTATTGCAGTGACCTAGTTCAGCTTTAAGCATTGCCTCCAAAACCTAACCTAACCTAACCTAACCTGCTACCTGTTAAAGAGTGAGTATGGCCAGTCCGCCGCCAGTACATCACACATCCTTCTGCGTACAGTCAGTGGGAGCGGCTGCGGGGGTGTTTTAGCGATGGATATTGTCAGGGCGAGGCCTCTGCTGTGCCTCCGCCGTCACCTGATGTGGGTAGGCGAGGCAATGATCCTCTGCAAGCGGTGATCACCTCCCCCACGCATCAGGGAACTCGAGATGTTACTGGCGAGTATGACTGAACCGCCGAGACGGAGACCCGACACCTGGTGCGGGACTATGGTAAGGGGGTTGGTGTTCCTTGCAGCGGTCAGGCTTTAGCGATGCTGCTCGTGTCAGGAATAACAACAAGTATATCTAATCGAGTGCAGCCTTGCGGCGCTGGTGGCAGTCTGATTGCAGTCCGCGGTTCAGAGTATCGAATCACGCGTCGGGCTACACTTGTGAGAGGGTGAACTGAATACCATGCAGCCGTCTCCTCTGAGTCTTCTCTGGGAGCAGCTGCGGTTCGCCTCCACGCCACGGCTACAGTTTACTCCTTCGCCTTAGACGAGACGGGACAGTGATGAATTTCGTCTGGAGGCCGGAAGCTGGTGAGCCTTTTTTTTTTTTTGTGGGGGGGGGAGACGGTTTGATATATTCCCTATGATATTGTGTACGTTGATATAACCACTGACTGTCGGCCGAGGTCACAGCTTTAGCTGATCGAAGGTCATTAGGCCTGTCGCCAAGGGTAGACCTCACGCACGCTGCACGGGGCTTTACTCTCGTGGAGAACTCTGGATTGTTCTCTCCTTTACATTCACCGCATACCGGAGTCCCGCAACACCTCGGGCGTTTGCTTGATCACTCCCTTACTAGATCGTTGCTCTCCGAATAGCCTTGCTCGTCGACCCAGATCTTTGGAAGCCCGGGAGGGGAAGTTGTGTATACGACAGTAGAGAAGAGCAGGTATTACAGAACATCGACAGAACAGGTTTGTCATCGAAAGTGTTCTTCTTTCACAGACACTATCGGACTACCGGCACAAGCATTCCTGGATAAGAAGAGGCTGAAGGTCTCGCTCTTCATCAGAATCCCTGTTGTCTGAAACACTGCTGGTGCTGACGTGTTCCCGCCCCGCCATGACGCCACCGCTGCCTGCCCCTGCCGTCTGAGGCCTGGAGGTAGGGGTCGTGTGGTTCAGGCAGATAGGAGAATGTCCCTTGTAATGACTTCCGATACTGCCTAGTTAAGTAGTTACATTGTTTGAGCTGCAGGTAGAAGTATCGCTGATTCGTTTATGTTCGAATCAGTTGGTTCGGTGCAGCTTCACGCATACTGGTCTGCCTTTTCCTCCTCCCCTTGACCCTCTACCGCTATCCCGATCTCTGGCTCAGCGTCGCAGTCCCTCCCTCCACCCCTTCCCTGCCCGTCCCCTCCACCAAGATACATGGCCAGTTCGACAGTCCAACAGTCATTGTAAGCTCCCTAACCAAGCTATATTCACCACAATGATCCGTTATTTCTGCTCAATACCAGATACTAATAGAGATTTCCTGTGTGGTGTCCTAAAATTCCCTCCTCCTTTTTATATCAACCCCAAACATTATAAAGCCACAAGGAATTTTCATGGTATTTTGTGTTTGGTTGGGGGCTCACAAACTTGCGGTATTGGACTGTAAGACTGGCCCACAGAGAGGTAAACCAGGTAGCTTCAACACCTTAAGCCCGCGGAGATTAAGTGACGTCAGCAAATCTATGGAGGAAAGAGAAAGAAAACGTATATCACTACATAAAAAAGTGCAGGGTAGGGAGAGCAGTTTTAAGGCACGCACAGGTAAGAAGTAAGAACGGATAATTTACGGTTTTTCACCCAACCAACGATTTTCTTATGTGGTTCATGTTTTTCTGGTGATGTAGTGAATTGCACGATTTTGTATCTAATTTCCGTCGCAAATGTCTCCTTTTAGAGTTATTCCGTAAGAACGATTAGCCTCACTTTTAACCCTACGGCATTATGAGCAAGTAGAGAAGAGTTTGACTAACCTCACTTAAACCCTATGGCATTATGAGCAAGTAGAGACCGTTTGACTAACCTCCCCTTAACCCTATGACGTTATGAGCAAGTAGAGACACAGTTCGACCCATCATCTCACTCACTCGAGGCTGCCTGGTCCCTTCTCTGCATGTAGCCCATCGTGACCTCATGGTGACCTCCCTTTCTAAATCAGAGTCGTTGTTCGTTCTCTTGATATCGTACATTTTGACCCAGCACTGACCCGAAACTGACCTCTCTTCTGGCCGGAAAGAGATGAGAAAGAGAAGGCAGAGGAATGACTGAAGAGAACACGGGGAATTTGAAGAAGCAGAGAGAACATGAGAAACGGAAGGGCAGAAGAAAAATTAGACTGGCTAACCAAAACACAGAAGAAATTTTAATCTTCTCTTTCCAATACGCGTTAACATGCATGAGAGAGTGACATTCTGCTATGATGCATCGGTTAACTCAAGGATTATAATTTATATGCTATGCTATTTATATACTTATTTGCGTGTCACTTGATTATATTCATTCACTCGGAACCACTTATTTCTTTCGTGTCGCCTACAGTCTCTTACAGTCTACAGTCTTTTTTTTCTTTAGCAAATTTCAGCTGACTCGGAAACAAAAGCATCACGTCTCTTTCATTTACCCGCTTGGTCATCTTTCTTATACGCCCTGAATCGTTTTTTTTACCCTTTTTGCAAGACCGGTTACACAGATCTTCTCCAGTCAGTGAACTCCAAATGACTCGAGTATGTGTGATGTCTTTTACGCATGTTCGCATTTCTTTGAACTTAATGAACGGCACGTGTGTTTTTCCTTTCCCATTGCACTGTAGACACACACAAAAAAACCTCCATCAATTAGACTTAAAAAATAACGGAGATATTTTAATCTTCTCTTACGCATGGTTACTCATTCTTGGTCGTCCTGATTTCCTTTTCTTTTTCTTTATTTTGTTTTGTTTTTTCTTTCCACGGCGATAGACAAACAAAATTTCATCTGTTTTGAGGATTACTGCAATGTCTCCCATGCATGTCGGCTTTTATTGAACGTTTGGCTCCCCTCATTTTTTCTTTATTATTTTCCATGTCCATTGACTAATATTTCTTAAGAATCTTGAATTATTATCATCCCCATCATCGTCATCATTACTGTTATTGTTGTTGCTATGAGACAATGCAACAAGTAGAGATGGAAAAGCTAGGCAACTATTATTATCCTTATTATTAGTATTACGGTAGCGTTAGTGGTAGTAGTAGTAGTAGTAGTAGTAGTGTTGGCATTTCAAAGGTTCGGTAAAGGAGGAGAAAGGAAGCAATTATCATTAAACAGCCTCACGCAGTTAAATATGTAGAACCGAAAGCGTTCATATATTGCAAGTTAAAAAAGTCCATATAACCTCAAAACACATCCCTCCTCTTTTCATGGCCACCGGTAAATCCTCCTCCCAGACTAGCCTTCTGCCCTTCAACACCCCAAAGCTCTCGGCCGCCAGTCACGCCGCGTCACGCCCGGAGCTCACCTGCGCGGCGCCACCAACACCTTGATGCTTCCCCCGCTAATCCCGCGTGAAAGACTTAAGACGGAGGATTAGCAGTATTTTTAACTATTCATTTTTCGTTTAGCATTAATGGCGGACTTATTTATTTTTTAGTATTCTTCATATGTCGTTTTCTGTTAACGTCTGATTAATATTTGAACCTTTTCTTTAATTCTCGTTTTTTTCACTTCATATTTTTGGTTTTTTTTTCTTCGGGTTTTCGTTTTATTTCTCCGGTTTCTTTTTTTTAGGTGTATTTTTTTTCTTTTTTTTTAGTTTTTTTTTTGTTTCCTATTATTTGGCTTCCTTAATAATAATCTAAACTTACTTAATAATCTAATCTTCCTTAATCATCTAATCTTGGCCTTGCTATTAATGCTTTTTTTTTTTTTGCTTCGTCCTTTTTTGCTTTTCTCATTCATTTGCTTTGTATTTTTCGTTTTGTCTTTCAGTTTCAATTTTTCTCTGGAAGTTTTGTTTTGATCAATATTTTCGTTTTTTTTCGATCGTGATTCGGTTGTCATTTGTTTTTTTCTCCTGTTTTTTTCTTCTGTTTTTTCTTTGTTGTCGTATCGGAGTCACCGCGTCGACACATAATACACTCACGCACGCACGCACGCACGAGGAGGAAGACTGTCATGACCTTTCGTAACAGGATTAGAGAGAGGCCTTTGTTCATGCATGTCCGCCAATCTGTACGCACGTTGCCAGCTAGTACTCATGCCATGATATATACACTCTGGAAAAGAAATGGCTTAAGTTTATAAAAAAAAAAAAATGAAAATAGATTTATATTTTGGCGCCTGGTTTCAATTTTGCACAGTACCTCTTTTTTTTCCTAGTTAAGAGTATTGATTGGTGAGTGCGTACAAATTGGAGAGCTGAAGTAGGACAAGCTGGTGCTCTTCCTCCCTTGACAGAAGCTGAAGGAAGGGTTGATACTCCCTACCATGACGGTCACCAATACTTCGTCGCTTGATAACTGTGTTGGGCGAAAACTATACTTGCTTGTTCGCTCTCGACTTTTGAGCTAAAATGTAATGAAAGTCAACTGCAGAATGTTTACTCTCTCTCTCTCTCTCTCTCTCTCTCTCTCTCTCTCTCTCTCTCTCTCTCTCTCTCTCTCTCTCTCTCTCTCTCTCTCTCTCTCTCTCTCTCTTGGGTGTTACATAACTTTACCACCCCCAACCCCAACCCCCCAAGGAAGGGTGTGCATAAAGTATAGGTCGCGTGCGTAACTTGCAAGACTTCCGAACGGGTAACCGAGTGGCCTAATCGCATCACGGCGTCTTAAATATTCGGAAACACTACCAGAGGAGGGAGGAAAATATGTCACTCGCGTATATCAGATGGCGCTCGACCAAATCCTTCCGGGGTCTCGAATCGTCATTTATCTATCGGTAACAAGCATCAGTTCTATTATCTAAAACCTATACTCGTAGTCACTAGAAGGGAGAAAATATTATGTCATCCGTGTATATCAGATGGCCCTCGTGCAAATCCTTCCGTGGTCTCGAATCGTCATTTTTCTATCGGTAATTTAAGCATCAGCCTTGAGCAAGATGAAACGAAAAAGTAAAGATAAAACTGAGGGAGAGTTTGAGAAGGAAAAAAGCAACATTGGATCGTGAGGCAAAGAAAAGGCAGCGTGAGAGCGTGGAAAAAGCGCACCACCTCGCCAGGCCGCCTCGACACTTCCGTCCACTTTCTGAAACGTATCTGCTGGTTCCAATTACGAGTATTTCTCAAGACCACAGGAAAGATTAGCTGAGTTTTCCTTGGTGATTTTCCTGTTCATGGCCCAGAAGTCGTGTAAAACTGTCACGTGGATCACAAAGCATTCCATGAAAATCTTAGGTTAGTATTATAAGACAATTTCGCTTCTCACATCAGCTATTTCTAAAGGTCGAAGAGGTGGTCACTCGAGTTCTAATAAGTGTTTCTTTAGGTTCACGGTACAGTAGAAGGGTCACACTACCACCAGGGTCATAAAACTACTCCTGGAAATCCCCACAACTCCTACGAAAGCCTTGTCAAATATGTGTTCTTGGGAGGCGAAATGTCTCTTTATACGACCCTAAGCACCTTCTACGAGTTCCATTACCCTACGCCCCTGTCCACCCAGCAGTGAATGGGTACCAGGTATTAATCGGGGTTTGTGTCCCGTCTCCTGGGGTCTGTTCCCTTCTCCTATAATTCCTTCCCCTTCTGTCTCTCTCCGGCATATGGCCACAGATGTTGCGCCGACTAAACCAAACTTTCCAACTTTCCAACCTTCTACGAGTCATTCAGACAGGCGAACATGAGGTGCCGAAACGCTAAAAAATAAGGACTTTAGCTGACATACGCCGGCAAAGAGTGTGAAGGTCGGGGCAGTGGCTGGCGAGACGGCGTGAGGTTCTGCGACACGTGTGGGATTTGTACAGCCATTGGTGACCTCAATACCAGTCTTTGCCGCGGGGTTCTGACTTCGCGCTAAACATCAGTACATATCAAGGTCGTTTAGTCCATCAATAAGTCGGGAAGAGAAGGATTAAAGGGGTTATTACACTGGGCAAATTTTCCATGGATCTTCAGTCAAACCACGATTTCCGCTGGCGTGGTTCTCATTTGTTTCTTGTTATTGCTGATGATGATGATGGTGAGTAATACCGTCGTCCTTCTGGGAAATCTACCGTAGCTTTGGAAGATCGTGGACACGTCAGAAAACCACGGAAATATGAGAACCACGCCAGCGGAAATCGTGGTTTGACTGAAGATCCACGGAAAATTTGCTCAGTGTAATAACCCTTTTACGCATCTGTCTGTCTGTCTGAGGGCCGCGCGCACCGCCACCACCACACACTGAGCACAAGAAATCGGATTAAACATTTTTCTCCTTGCGCAAACGTTGTCTTGGTACCGAAAGGCTCCACCTGAAACTAATGCTATAAGAATTTCGCGGTAAACAGCAGTAGAAATACCAAGGTCGTTTAGTCTGTCAGGTAATAGTTTCTTGATTTGTAAGTCTGCGGCAACGTAACTAGATTAGCATACTTAGCACATTGTTTTTTCTCGGTTTCTAAGCCATAACTATTGCAAAAAAATACGTAACGGTCCTGACAATAACTTCAATTGAATCTCTTTGAGTGTGTGGGTCCGACAGTATTGGGGTCTTGATATGCTATAAGAATTTCGCGGTAAACTTCAATAGAAATACCAAGGTCGTTTAGTCCGTCAGCAGGTCGGGAAGGCAATATTTCTTGATTTGTAAGTCTGCGGCAACGTGTCCAGATTATCATATACGCACTTCTCACATTATATTCTCCATTTTCTGACCCATAACTATTGCAAAAAACAACAATGATTAACGGTTTTAGCAATAACTTTAACTGTAACTCGTTTTTTTTGTATAGGTACGATAGTTTTGGGGTCTGAAACTGATAAATACAATGTTCTGATTTCTGAATACGACGATCCCAGCACCGCATCTAGTTCATATCTTACATTCCACTATTATCTGTCAAACTGTTCATCCCACCCCCATCTCTCTATACATGTAACATCCCACCCCCACCTGTCTGTTTCATCCCACCCCCGCCTGTTTGTTTCATCCCACCCCCACCTGTCTGTTTCATCCCACCCCCGCCTGTTTGTTTCATCCCACCCCCATCTGTCTGTTTCATCCCACCCCCACCTGTCTGTTTCATCCCACCCCCGCCTGTTTGTTTCATCCCACCCCCGCCTGTCTGTTTCCTTCCACCAACTCCTGTCTATCTGCACATCCCACCACCATCTCTCTACACATGTACATCCCACTCCCACCTGTCTGTTACATCCCATTACCACCTGTCTACCTGTACATCCCACCTCCCCATCTCTATATGTCACATCCCACCAACACCCCCTCGTCTGTGTGTGTCTGTCAAGGTCTGTGTGTGTTCCTGGGGTCATAGTCTTGAACCTTCCGGCGCCCCAGCACACATTTGACACACTTTTTGAAGGAGTTTGGGGCATATCCAGGGGTTGTTAATGACCCTTGTGGTAATTTAACACTTCTTTATGCTATGATTGTGAAAAAACACTTATGAAAACACGATAGATCCCCTTTTTGACCTTTGGAAATAGTTGATGTGAGGTGGAAACATCTGAGAATACCGACCTTGACCATGTTACTATATTAAGACAGGAACGTTATTACCACATCGACAGCTCCCCCGCGCCTCTCTCTAATCCTCCAGCTGTCGTCGTGCGAAATATCACGTCAACTATTTGTTACGTAACGGAGAGAGAGAGAGAGAGAGAGAGAGAGAGAGAGAGAGAGAGAGAGAGAGAGAGAGAGAGAGAGAGAGAGAGAGAGAGAGAGAGAGAGAGAGAGAGAGAGAGAGAGAGAGAGAGAGATTTACATAGAAAATCAGACCACACAGACCCATGGTCCAGACTAGGTGGTCTGTCCTTAAACCAAAGTGATTTTACATTAATCAGATGGCTCCAAAACGTTGCTTTTCTACTCTAGTTAATATTAAGTTCAAGGAAGTGACGGTCGAGCTTGTTTTTAAAGGAGTCAATCGTGTTACACTGGACCACTGATGGTGGGAGCTTATTCCATTCTCGCACTACAACGTTAGTGAAGAAAAATTTGGTGCAGTCTGAATTTACTTGTCTACATTTGAGTTTTGTGCCATTGTTCCTCGTTCGCAAAGTGTCATCGATCATAAACAATTTTGTTCTGTCTACATTCGTGAAACCATTAAGTATTTTAAAACATTCGATCAGTTTTCCTCGGAGGCGACGTTTCTCAAGAGAGAACATGTTAAGGGTGGAAAGCCTTTCTTCGTAGGATTTGTTGCGCAAGGAAGGGATCATTTTTGTTGCTCGACGCTAAACACCTTCTAGTTTAGCAATGTCCTTTGCATGGTGGGGAGACCAAAACTGTACCGCATATTCCAAGTGGGGTCTGACTAAACTATTGTAGAGTGGAAGTATTACATCTTTATTCTTGAATATTAAGTTCCTTTTAATGAAGCCCAACATTCTGTTCGGTTTATTTGCTGCATCGATGCATTGATGTGAGAATTTGAGGTTTGACGCGATTTTAATCCCCAGGTCCTTAACGCATTGAACGCTTGTGAGTTTAACGCCGCGTATTTCGTAATCGAACTTCTTATTTTTTGTTCCAACTTGAAGGACCTGGCACTTGTCTACGTTAAAGGACATCTCCCATTTATCCGACCAAGCTGAAATTTTGTGCAAATCCTCTTGGAGGCTTTGCCTGTCTTCGTCAGTGAGAACCGAGTTACCAATCTTTGTGTCGTCTGCAAATTTACTAATGCGATTATTGAGTCCAACATCCACGTCGTTGATGTAAATAATGAAGAGCACTGGGCCAAGAACTGAGCCCTGAAGGACGCCACTAGTGACCGGCGCCCACTCTGAGTTAAATTCGTCAATCACTACTCTTTGTTGTCTGTTGCTCAACCAATTCGCGATCCATTGGTTTACTTGACCGTCAATGCCTATTTGGAGAGAGAGAGAGAGAGAGAGAGAGAGAGAGAGAGAGAGAGAGAGAGAGAGAGAGAGAGATATTTTCCCAATAGTAAAAAAAAATCGACAAACTTTTTAGCGACTCGCTCGTAGGATTGACTCAAGTAATGTCAAAACAATGGGAAAAAAATACGATGAGACGAAAAAAAAAAACAAGACTGCGACATAGGGACAGCCAGCAACATAGAGACAGTCGGCAACATAGAGACAGCCGGCAACATAGAGACAGCCGGCAACATAGAGACAGCCGGCAACATAGAGACAGCCGGCAACATAGAGACAGCCGGCAACATAGAGACAGCCAGCAACATAGAGACAGCCAGCAACATAGAGACAGCCAGCAACATAGAGACAGCCGGCAACATAGAGACAGCCGGCAACATAGAGACAGCCAGCAACATAGAGACAGCCAGCAACATAGAGACAGCCAGCAACATAGAGACAGCCAGCAACATAGAGACAGCCAGCAACATAGAGACAGCCAGCAACATAGAGACAGCCAGCAACATAGAGACAGCCAGCAACATAGAGACAGCCAGCAACATAGAGACAGCCGGCGACAGACAGAGACAGCAACATAGACAGACAGACAGACACAGAGACACAGAGACACAGACAGAAAAACAGACCAACAAAGTACAGCAAATTCTCCAATGAAACTGAACTCACAGACATGAAAAAAAAAAGATAAAAATAAGGTCACCAAACTAAATAAACATAACTAATAGGATGATTTAGATAACAAGTCCTATTAAGTAAGAGGGAGAGGAGACAAATGTGAGAGTGGAGGTATCTTACAGAGGGAGAAGGGAGATAAGGGTGGAGAAGTGGAGAGATAACGTGGAGTAAGTGTGGGAGAGTGGAGTGAGAGACGGAGACGGGGAGATAAGATTTGTGTGTATGGAAGGAAGGAGGAAGAGGAGGAGGAAGAGGAGGAGAAAGAACGAAGGAAAAAGGAAAAACAAAGAGAGAAGGAATAAATATGAAAAAGGAAAGAAACACGGAGGAAAGAAACACGGAGGAAAGAAACACGGAGGAAAGGAACACGAAGAAAAGGAAAACGAAGGAAAGGAAAACGAAGAAAATGAAAAAACGAAGGAAAGGAAAAAAACGAAGGAAAGGAAAACGAAGAAAAGGAAAAAACGAAGAAAAGGAAAAAACGAAGAAAATGAAAAAAACGAAGAAAATGAAAAAAACGAAGAAAATGAAAAAAACGAAGAAAATGAAAAAAACGAAGGAAAGGAAAACGAAGAAAAGGAAAAAACGAAGAAAAGGAAAAAAACGAAGAAAAGGAAAAAAACGAAGGAAAGGAAAAAAACGAAGGAAAGGAAAACGAAAAGGAAAAAACGAAGAAAAGGAAAAAACGAAGAAAAGGAAAAAACGAAGGAAAGGAAAAAACGAAGGAAAGGAAAAAACGAAGGAAAGGAAAAAACGAAGGAAAGGAAAAAACGAAGGAAAGGAAAAAACGAAGGAAAGGAAAAAACGAAGGAAAGGAAAAAACGAAGGAAAGGAAAAAACGAAGGAAAGGAAAAAACGAAGGAAAGGAAAAAACGAAGGAAAGGAAAAAACGAAGGAAAGGAAAAAACGAAGAAAAGGAAAACGAAAAGGAAAAAACGAAGGAAAGGAAAACGAAAAGGAAAACGAAGAAAAGGAAAACGAAAGAAGGAAGGAAAGAAAAAAGAAGGAAGGAAAGAAAAAAGGAAGGAAAGAAAAAAGAAGGAAGGAAAGAAAAAAGGAAGGAAAGAAAAAAGAAGGAAGGAAAGAAGAAAGAAGGAAGGAAAGAAGAAAGAAAATAATGCACACATATTAAACAGTAAACATCTCTACCTTGACGGGCGATGGAGGAGACGAGGAAGAGGAGGAGAAGGAGGAGGAGGACTCGTCTCACTTCCTCACGATCCGCTCTTCCACTGAGGACTGACGGATGTGACTGAGAGGAAAGTTGAGGCAGGTGAAGCGAGGGCGGGGGGCGAGGGGTGAAAGGGGGGCGAGCGGGGAGGACGCGTGTGTGAGGAGCAGTGGGGAGGAGGGGAGACGATGCGTGAGTCGGGGGAGAGGGTGAGGTAAGCAGTAAACGCACGAGGGGCTGAGTAAGAGGAGGATGAGTAATAAAAAGGAAAGGGGAGGTATGGGAGTGGAGAGGGGAGGGGAAAGTGCGGGACCCAAACATGCAGTATATACAACATTATTAGTTTTTTGTCCTCATGGTTAAAAATCTTCCTTACGGCGTCTTGCTAAAGAATCTATATAATGACTGTAGGAAACTTAAGGCGGGATGAGGATTTGATATTTTTGTAGACATGTCCTGCCATGCATGTACATACAAAAGTTCTCAAATATATTGGATATCGTACTCATGATGTGCAATACATTGTAAAATAAAATAAGAATCCATATCTATTACATCAGCGGTATTCTCATACTTACTTTTTCACATACTTACTTTTTCACATACTTACTTTTTCTCATACTTATTTTCCCAAAGGCATTATGTCACCATTTGACAATACTCTTGTATCTAACGCGCCGCTAAGCACTGATCACAAGTAGAGTAGACAGCAGTGCGCCTACCTGGCACTGTAAACCAGGGCTACCAACGCACTCCACGCTCAAACAATACTTCCCATATAGTTAAGCAGATAGTTAAAGTTATAGTTAGATAGATATAGTTAGTTAATTACTTTACTGATCAATAAATCCTCTTCAAATATTTGATGCGCAGAGTCCACTGCTTCACTCACTCGCTCACTCTCATGCACACTCGCCTGCCGCCTCCTTTCCTAACCCATCTACTAGTAAGTAAATGTCTACTTTCTTATCGCTCTCTCCCTAATCAGTGCAGGGCTCGCTGTGTTTACTTTCATTATCTTCCGCGGCCACTGAGAGGAGCCGCTGACAAGAATAACCACAAATAGCAAGTCAGAATATTGCAAAAAAAAATCGAAATGTTTTTTTTCTGATAGTGGTAACTGGAACCGAGCAAGGACCAGCTTAATCGGTGAACGTAAACTTCTGCTAAATGGCACGTGGCACGTCTCCCGGACGACGACCTGTACGAGACAAACCTGAACGGAGGAGACCAATGGGACGCCCACGTAACTCATGGTTGGGGCAAGTCGATCGAACCTTGGAAGAAGCTAGCATGGGAAGGGCAGCTGCGTGGAGGCTTACCCGGGTTGACTGTCTAGGGTGGAGTCGGTGGGTGAGTGAAGCGACGCGTCTCCTGTCGTATGCTTTCCGATACCCTACGCCCCTGTCCACCCGGCAGTGAATGGGTACCAGGTATTAATCGGGGGTTGTGTCCCGTCTCCTGGGATCTGTTTCCTTCTCCTATAATTCCTTTCCCTTCTGTGTCTCTCCGGCATATGACCACAGATGTTGCGCCGACTAAACGAAACTTTCCAACTTTCCTGTCGTATGCTCCCCGTTAGTTAATAAGGACGAGAGAGATGCGTCTATGAAGTAACCATTCGTAGCATATATATCCACACGGTTAAGGATAAGACACAAGTACAATTGGCCATAAAGTGACAAACCAACTACGGATGAGAGAGAGATGATATCGCGGCTGTCAGTAGAGGTGAAGAGCTAACAAACGACTGAAAAAACAGAAAATCACCAGCAAATACAGCTTTCTAGATACCATTGTTGATGACTGGGTCTAATAAAGGGTGAGGGAGATAAGAGAAGCCATTGTTAGGAGTAAACACGAAAAGCTAACCACACGAATAGAAGAAATAGAAGCAGGAAAGACAGGAGGAGAGTGTATAGCTTTAGTTAGTTTGTTCATTCGTAAGTTTGTGAATTAGTGAGTTCGTAGGTTCGTGAATTGGTGAGGTAATGTGTGTCTAAGCGTCCACAAGTTAGATTTCATTGATAACTAAAGCGTCCACGTAATTTGTGTACTAAAATGTTTTCTTAATGTTTTTTGCGATCATCATTAAGCAGACTATTTTTTTCTATTCATCATTCTCCCATTCTTTTTATTTGTATGTTCATCGGTCTGTCAATTACAACAAAGAGAATGCTGTACATGTCTACTGCTCCCGATATCACTCGCCGTAGATACAGAGAGTGAACTAGAAATTGAAACTAGAACTCGGTATCACGCGGCCACCACATCCCCGCGCCCTGACCGCTAACCCCTCGCCCCCGCCGCAGCCTCCGTCTTGCGTTACATTGAGCCGATTTCACAGTCCAACACAGTGTCTTCGTAACAGCCCGAACCAAACTTTAGAATCCCATACAATCCAAAATGGTGAGGTCTTCGATGCCACACTAAATACACAAGACTGTTCCTGTATAGTTTCATCAAATTTGTGAACTTAAATATAAACACCAGACACTATACAAGGAAATTTCGAAGGCTCTGGTATTGGTTTGGGAGCTTACTAACCCATCGTGGGGAACTGTGAAACTGGCCCATTGTACAGGACCCGAAAGCCTACATGCGCTCGAGTTCCCTTGGAAGTTTTGGGGCCATAGAGCCTCGGCCAAACACAGTAGATTAATAGTAGATTAATATTAAGAGCGTCTTCTGTTTGCAGGACCAACGTAGAACGGGCTTTTTTATTTCCCGTTTATTTTCTGTGTTTTCCCTTTAAGCTACTTCGGTTGTTGTAGAGACAAAAAAAAAAAAAATCCAAAATCTACAGAAATTTCTCGTGTGGTATTGATAAAAGATGAGAGCTACCGAGCTTGATGATACAATAATACAAGGGAATTTCTTTAGGAGTTTGTCGGATGTTTTCTATATAATCTACACAAATTTTTCGTATGGTATTTATCAAAGAAGAGAGTATTAGAAAGTGGTTGGGAAGGGGAGGGAAAAAGGAAGGGGAGAGAGAGGGAAGGGGAAGAATATGCAGGGGGAGGAGGGACAGGAGAAGAATTGAAGTGAGGGAAGGGAACGGAAGGAAGGAGGAAGGGGAGAGAAGAGCGAAGAGAGAGAGAGGCAAAGAGAGATGGCGCCACTATAAACACTTGCCTGCGCCATGACGGGGTGGGGCCGAACACCATCCAGGCCCCTTCAAGCAAGCCTACCGGCGCTATAGGCGTAAAAAAAAGAGAGAGAGAGAGAGAGAGAGAGAGAGAGAGAGAGAGAGAGAGAGAGTTAAGTAAATGAACAAAAGAAAGATTAGGACGCCAGAGAGGAAGAGGAGCAGGAAGAGGAGGAGGAAGAGGAGGAGGAGGATTAGGAGGAGGAGGAGGAGATTAAAAGGAGGAGAGTGGGGTGCATAGAGTGACTTCTTTGCTTTATATCTTTTCTCTCTCCCCCTATTCTCCTCTCTTCTCCTCTCCTCCCTTCTCTTCCATTCCTTTCCTTCTCTTTCCCTGTATCAGAACACAAGCGATACGAGTCAAGTTGCTGGAGATGTCGGAGAAAAAAGACCAAAAACAACAACAGCAATACAATACAAATGAACCCTGTTATAAGTCCTTCCATTGAGCGCGTGGGTTTATAAAATGACGAATTCGCACGGGTTTGCAGTAACTGGTATGGGGGGGATGGGGGAAGGAAAGGGGGGGAGAGAAAGAGTCAGGAGTGGTTAGGAGTCAGAGGGAGGAGGAGGGGAGGGTATGCAAATGGAGTTAAGGAGTGAGGGAGGGAGAGAGAGATGGTGGGACGGGGAGGGAGTGAGAAGGGTAAATGAGAGGAGTGGGGAGAAGAGAGGCTGGTGAGGGTAGGAGGTTCTTTTTCCTTTCCTGCCAGGTGATAGGGGGGTGAGTGGATGAGTGGGGGAGGGGGTAGCCGGTTGTGGTGGCGGGGTGGGCATGGTGGAGGGGTTGGTGGTTGTTGGGTGGGCGGGGGTGGTGTAGGTGGCGAGACTGAAGGTGGTTAGTGGTCTCGATTCGGCTTGGAGATTCAATGTAGCGGGAAGGATTACGAGAAGGATTAAGGTGCAAAATACTCTCCCATATTCCTTAAGGCTGCCAGTGAGCGTGGACGAGGTGCACTGACTCGGGATTGGCGAGGAATGGGAACAGATATACTTTTCATGACTTTTTATTTACGGGAATCGATTCATTTTGTGTATTGGTTATTTAGTTATGGATTCATTTTCTCTTTATTCTTTATACTTTTTTTATGGGTTTCGATTCATTTGTGTATTGGTTATTTAGTTATGGATTCATTTTCTCTTTATTCTTTATACTTTTTTTATGGGTCTCGATTCATTTTGTGTATTGCATTTGGTATTGATCCAGTTGTTGATTCATTTTCTTATTTACCTATCTATATATTCATCTTTATCTAATTATCTACCTATATTTCTGTATCCATGTATGTATGTAGAAATGTATGTATATAAATGTCTGTCTTGTCTGTGTATCTTTATCTGCGTGTCTGTCTGTCTGTCTATCTGCATGTCTGTATCTGCCTGTCTGTCTGTCTGTCTATCTGCCTGTCTGTATGTCTGTCTATCTGCCTGTCTGTATGTCTGTCTATCTGCCTGTCTGTATGTCTGTCTATCTGCCTGCCTGTCTGTCTGTCTATCTGCCTGTCTGTCTGTCTGTCTATCTGCCTGTCTGTATGTCTGTCTATCTGCCTGTCTGTATGTCTGTCTATCTGCCTGTCTGTCTGTATCTGTCTATCTGTCTCTGTCTGTCTGTATCTGTCTATCTGCCTGTCTGTCTGTATCTGTCTATCTGTCTCTCTCTGTCTGTATCTGCCTGTCTGTCTGTATCTGTCTATCTGTCTCTGTCTGTCTGTATCTGTCTATCTGTCTCTGTCTGTCTGTATCTGCCTGTCTGTCTGTCTGTCTATCTGCCTGTCTGTATGTCTGTCTATCTGCCTGTCTGTATGTCTGTCTATCTGCCTGTCTGTATGTCTGTCTATCTGCCTGTCTGTCTGTATCTGTCTATCTGTCTCTGTCTGTCTGTATCTGTCTATCTGCCTGTCTGTCTGTATCTGTCTATCTGTCTCTGTCTGTCTGTATCTGTCTATCTGTCTCTGTCTGTCTGTATCTGCCTGTCTGTCTGTCTGTCTATCTGCGTGTCTGTCTGTCTGTCTATCTGCCTGTCTGTATGTCTGTCTATCTGCCTGTCTGTGTCTGTATCTGTCTATCTGTCTCTGTCTGTCTGTATCTGTCTGTCTGTCTATCTGCCTGCCTGTCTGTCTGTCTCTATGTATGTGTGTAAGGATAAACGTCACTCATACACTAATCACCTGATGTTTGTGGCCACTGACGCACCGCCCACACGGAGGGATTAGGGAGGTGGCGTGATGGCGCGAGGCTTACACGGGGCGGCCTCATTTTTTCCTTAGGGGAGGCTTAGAGGGAGCGGTGGTATTTCTTTGATGCAAATGTGTCGGTCTGAGGTAATGCCAGAAGGAATGAAGAGGAGACTGAGGGGGAGAAAGGGTCATAGGTATACATATTCATAAACATGTCGGGCTCCTATACAACTTTTTTCTAAGGCCACAGAGAACGAACGTTAAGGGTTTTCTTGGTTGATATTCCCGTGCATGGTGCAGGAGTCGTGTAAAACTATCACTAGATCCACGAAACGGTCCATGAAAACCCCAACAGCTTCTACGAGAGGCTTTTCAAACAGGTGAACTGAGGACTTAGAGGGCAATATTCATACACATTTCAGGAGTGACACACTTTTTTTATGAGGCTTTCGTAGGAGTTTGGGACATTTCCAGGGGTAGTTTTATGATCCTGGTGGCACTTTGATCCTTGTTCTGTGCCTGGAATCTAAAAAAAAAAAAAAGAGAATCCCAGAAACACGAGAAAGACTGAAAATAAAAAGGCAGACCAGAAACACGAGAAAGACTGAAAATAAAAAGGCAGACCAGAAACACGAGAAAGACTGAAAATAAAAAGGGTGACCAGAAACACGAGAAAGACTGAAAATAAAAAGGCAGACCAGAAACACGAGAAAGACTGAGAATAAAAAATAACCAAATAGTGCCCCGTTGGAGAGGCTGAAAGGTGGCCGTGTTTACCTTCTGAGTGACAGGTGGAAGGAGAGGAGCAGCGCCCTAAAATAACACTGAATAATAATAATAATAAGAGTTAGCCCATTAAAAAGCAAGGAGAAGAACTGTGTGAATAAGCAGAAGAGAGGATCAAGAGGAGGAGGACCTACGAAGCGATACAAAGCAATACAGGTCAAGAGAAGGAGAAGGGGGAGGTGCTGGCAGCCACATCCCAGCATTTTTTTTTTTATATCCGTCAAAGAAAACATTGAGCATTGAACACAGCCGCATAGCTACAGCCTTGCCCTGCCGCCCCCGCTGTGTGTGTGCCTGTCCCCCCGCCTGGCCCTTGACGTGAGTGGAGTGCAAGGGGGCTCAGTAACCCTAGTGGACATTCTCTTGAACATTTTGCCTTTCCTTCCCAGCACACACCTTTGGCAAGGCTTTCATAGGAGTTTTAGATGTTTTCGTGGGTAGCTGTATGGCCCGGGTGGTAGGTGACCATTTCTTAGTTTACTCACCTGGTGGCATATCCATTCTCCATAGCACAGCAAGGAAATATAGTAGAATTCCAGAATACTCACGAGAATCTCATTAAACTCGTTTTTGGCCTTTGGTGATAGCTGATGTGAGAGGTGGACCGTCTGAGAATACTGACCTAGGTGCTGGGGGGGCGTGGAGGATCTGATCTTGATATCTTGTTAATAAAACACAGGGCACCTGTATTGGTGCATAACAGCTTGTCCATGTGTTGTGCGGCGACTATGCCTAATGAACGAGCCTCCCATAACCCACTTAGCCAGTGGGGTACCTCTTTGGCCGACTCGGTAAGGAGTGGCCCATGCTCCGAGGGTAATAGAAAATGTGAAGAGTTGGAGGTATGTCTCAGAGGGACATTGTCAACACACAGAAATTAATCTGCATAGGGAGGAAAGTCGTGTAGTGTGGTGACTATGCCTAATGGACGAGCCTCCCATAACCCACTTAGCCAGCGGGGTACCTCTTTGGCCGACTCGGTAAGGAGTGGCTCTCCCGTCACGCTGGTCGCGGGTTCAATCTCAGGCAGCCGACTAATACCGTGATCTTGACTTTTTTCTTTAGACTTTTTGTCAGTTTATTTTACCTTATTTGGTGGTAATTTCTAAAAAGTTTAAAAAGTTTCTATTGATAAATATGTTTTTGCCACATCAACTCTTCTTAGTGTTAAGAGTACAAGGTCACAAAATTACCCTTCCTCTTTCTTCTGTCTCACCAGCACCTGCCATGACCATCCACAGTCTCTACATCCTAAGTAAGTCTGGCGGTCTCATCTACCAGCACGACCACAATTTGCCCACCATTGAGAATGAAAAAACTTTCAGTTACCCCCTGGAGCTCAAGCTTGATGTGCAGAACAGGAATGTGGTCGTGTCCTTTGGCCAGCGGGATGGCATCAGAGGTAAAGCAGACTTGTTCCAGAGAATAAGGTCATATAGTGTTAAGATTGTTTCGTTTTTAGGATAACAAAGATTTTGTATAAATATCACGACATTTGACAACATTGTATTCCAACGTTGTCAAGTGTCGTGGTATTTATACAAAATCTTTGTTGTTATCCTAAAAATGAAACAATCCTAACACTATATGACCTTATTGGATTATCCAGTTATTTAATTAAATTCATTTAAAGGTAGTAAATAGCTGACGTGTGAGAGGAAGCGAGGGGTGTTGAGAGTGTGTGGCAAGGTGTGGGGCTTAGCTGACCCCGCAGCCACCACCCCCCACCTTCCAGTTTCTCATGGAAATACTATAGTACTCTTATCCAGGCAGTGTCCTGAAAAATCAATTTGATGTATTGCCAAAATAAGGAATAAACGTTTATCAGTATTATTCAACAGTTCATTTTAGTAATTCAGCTTTAATCCCTAATATGAGTATTTACTGCTTAGAATGATGCATATATATTGGTAAACATCCCCAAGTGTCGAAGGAATATATGAACACCCTCCCTCCCTGGCAGTGGGGCATATGCTGGTGGCTGTCAATGGGATGCGGGTGACGGGCCACCAGCTCGATGATGGCCGCGAGGCGCTCCAGGTGCTGCAGGACGAGGCCAACTACCCAATCAACCTCAAGTTTGCTCGGCCAAGACTCACCACCAATGAGAAGATCTTCCAGGTAGGACGATTCTCTTTCCCTGAACCAGATTTCCCTCATAATATTTTCAGTTTGTGAAACATTATTGTTGAGCAAGTCAGACATGGGCTAATATAGCAGTAACCAATCAATCCATCAGTCACCATATGCTGAAACCTTGGACACAAAAAGTCTCTGCCTTTGTACAAAGTTTACTTCCCTACAAATATTGTAATTTGTGCCAAAATATTATTCTGACCTTAAAATTCTCCATAAATATATGCCATTTGTTATAACGGCAGCCATTGGCTGGGCCTTGGTGGCACTAATGAGTGATTAAAGGGAGGGAATGATGTGTCATGGCTCCGAGATGTAGAAAAAGACTCCAAAAGGCCTTAAGCTGCCTTTGACTTGATGCTGGAGTGTCCATCTTTCCATCTTGGGGGCTCAGGTTCAAATCCTGGGTGGAGTGTTTGGAAAAGATTTATTCTCCCGAACAGATCAATATCTCATGTACTACAATAAGGGGAAAATTCCCATGAGAGATGAAGCATGTGTGCATGTCACTTAGTGAAATTGTGATTTCATTCAAGAAATGGGAAACTGTACTATTATTTGACTCAGTGTGGTTTACCAATACAGATGACACGACATCAGGACAAGTACGATTATAATTGCCAAGAAAAATAACAGAACAATCAACATTTACTTGTGCTCAAATGAATGCAAGGCTTACAGTGTCCTGTCACTCATTATTACTACAAAATTCACCACCCTGTCCATCTTCAGGCGAAGGGCATGGTCAAGAGTATGTAAGAACTCTTCCCTAAATTTTCTCTTGTTTTATTTTTAGTATTGTCCATGGTAGCCGAGGTATACACACACAAGCTCACACTAAAAGACAGATACATGGATAAAATGTTATCCAAGAGTGACACTGTCCAGGAAAGTGCACTGCAATGCCATTCATCCACTAATCCTGTCCTGTATCCATGACCTCACCCTCCCTTTTGGCAGGCGTCCATGTTCTACCCGCTGTATGCCCTGGCCTGTCAGCTGAGCCCGGAGCCCAGGAGCTCTGGTATTGAGATTCTTGAGGCTGACAACTTCAGGATGAACTGCTTCCAGACCCTCACAGGTTAGTCGGATTATTTATCAAATTTGCTGCCTTTTTTTCTTTGTTGTTTATTTCCCTATCATACATTTCCCTTGTTAACAAGAGTAAGGCAATGGTATTTGAGAGGGCATGAGAGCAGACTCTCAGTTTTACAAAGCTATACAGAGTTTGGGAAGAGACTGTGAGCGTTTAAAATCTGTCTGGGGAAAGAGAGGGTGTAGGAAGTGATGGAAGTTCAGTACGTAGGGACTTCAATGTAAGCATGGGAGCATGGAGGGTGAGAGCAGTGATGGAGAGACTAGTAATATGTGCATCGGATAGTTATGAAAGGAAACAGTGTGTGCATTGGGGTGAAGATGAAAGGAAACTGTGTGTGCATTGGGGTGAAGATGAAAGGAAACTGTGTGTGCATTGGGGTGAAGATGAAAGGAAACAGTGTGTGCAAGGGGGTGAAGATGAAAGGAAACAGTGTGTGCATTGGGGTGAAGATGAAAGGAAACAGTGTGTGCAAGGGGGTGAAGATGAAAGGAAACAGTGTGTGCATTGGGGTGAAGATGAAAGGAAACAGTGTGTACAAGGGGGTACAGCTAGGCATGAGATACAGCCACCCAACTGATGTAAAATGTAGCACAGATAGCACAAATGAGTGATATAAGAAAGAGGTGCATGAGGTGTGTCAGGATGCAATGGAGACAGTAATGAAAGTATGCATGAGAGGTTGGTATGGATGTGACAGCGAAGGGAGTGGGTTGTGGAGTGGTTGAATAGGTGAAGTGTGGTGCTCGGAAATAGTATAGACATGGGATAAGGTTGGCTGTGAAGAGCGTATGTGAGGATAGGATTGAGGGAGAGGGTGTGAGAGGGAAACCACCAGAGAAATGGATCAGTGGAGTGGATGAGTGTTGGAGACGGGGCTGGCAGATGAGGGGCTGAATGTGTTGAGAGGGAGTGTTGGAACAGGGCTGGTCACCTCTACCATCAGGAAAGTTCTCATGAGGGAGCACGCTTTTGGAGATATAAGTAAATAGATAGTCGATTCTTTTTTTGCCTACGTTGACTGATAGAGGCATTTGCTTGTTGGTCATTATCAGTACTATAAAGTTTATTGAGTGGTATTTCAATTTTACAGGAGTGAAGTTCATGGTAATCTCAGACCCCAAACAAAATGGTGTTGATTCTCTGCTGCACCGAGTGTATGAGCTGTACTCCGACTATGCCCTCAAGAACCCCTTCTACTCCCTGGAGATGCCCATCAGGTGTGAGCTGTTTGACGAGCACCTCAAAACAGCGCTGGACCAGGCAGAGCGGCTGGGCCTGAGCAGTGTGTGATTGACATGGACATGCACTCATTCCTTCACCTGTAGGCCGTCATTACTATTGTTACTTGTTATAATACAGAGCTGTAAAGAGGTATGTTCTTTCTGTTTATCATCATTATAAAACTGATCTCTAAGACTAGATTCCTAACTTGATTGGATCATAGGATCGTTAACTGCAGGAAATTACAGAATTCAATGTGATCTTCTTGCTCCTTCTCGGGCATCACTGTTTGGTATGAAACTTTTCTTCACTCACACGCAAATGTATCTCTCGTATTAAATCTAATTTCATAGAAATGATTCCACCATGGTGCAATGGTTAACAGGTCTAGTTACAACAAATGTGGGACAGAGCAGGACCAAGGCAGGGCACACAACCCACCCACCTGCTGCTCCCTTGCAGGTTGGTTGATCAAGTGGTTCTCAGAGATATCGGAAGATGAGCCGTGGTGTCCAGATGTCACAGTCTGTTCTGTGCCTTGGGTTAAGGAGGTTTTGTTAGTTGTTTGCTCAAAGGCTAAAAACAGGAAAGAAGCACTCTCGCAAAGGACATTTTTGCATGTGTTTTGTACTTTACCTTAATTGAAAGGTGCAGCATTGCTGTTCATCAGTTGTTTTTAGGAAGTGCAACCTGGTCCCTCCTTTCTTAAGTCTCAACCAGTGCTGTGGATGGCATTAGCCAAGGTGGGCTGCTCCCTCACTCACTATAGCCC
Source organism: Eriocheir sinensis (assembly GCF_024679095.1). Classification (NCBI taxonomy): domain Eukaryota; kingdom Metazoa; phylum Arthropoda; class Malacostraca; order Decapoda; family Varunidae; genus Eriocheir; species Eriocheir sinensis. Next base: position 5,267,519 of record NC_066575.1, on the reverse strand, counting down.
ACATCCCGTTGATACTTGTCACAACATTAATAACCTCCAAGTACATCATGCAAGTGGTTGTGTACTACCTTTATCTGGTGCACTGTGGCATTAAGTAAAGGTACAAGGATATGATAGTGGTTTTGATTTTGAGTGTATTGTATCTTCCCTGTCACCACCATGCCATTATTATCTTTACTATCATCTCTGTCTACAGTGCAGGCAGGTTACTGTAACCTTTGCCATTTTCCCAAAGGTACAGCCACACTGTACATGGGTAGTAGGGAAGGCGGTGGAGAGGAAGTGGAAGTGAGCTGCACAACAGGAAGAGTTGAGCAATTTTGTGTCAACACAGGAAGCAGAGGAGGCTGTGTGGCAGGACATTAGCCATTGTTCTTTGCTCCCTGGGACTGGTGCAATGTCACTATCAAGGCTTTAGAGAATGTTTTATTAAACCTTGTTGACCTGATGATTGGCTAGTCATGTTTGGCTTATGACTTTCATGAGCAGCAAATCGTGCATGGTGTTATGGTGTAGCCCACTACAAATGCCCTCCCAGAGCTTCTTTAGAGCTTGTGCATTCTTCCCTTGGGTCTGGTAGGCTCCCACAATTCTGTACATCTCATAACAGCAGTCATTTCATCATGTCATTGTGACAGTACATAAGAGTATATATAGTATTTGTATTGAGTATATGTTTATAATATTAAATTAACAGACTGGCACCTCACAAAGTGATGAGCAGTTTTAACTAACATGTTGCTTATCATATCAGGACGCTGGGTGGGTTAGCTTGAGGGTAACAGACAGTAGGCCACCAGTGTGAGATACAGTGATGGTTCTTGCCTGCCACCCACCAGGCAGCCCCTTGACCCACTACCCTCCCTGCCAACTGTGTGCTGTGTGGCTGCACCCGAAGGAAAGTGAAATAACAAAATCAGGAAGATGGCAGCTAAGAAAGGTGACTAAATAAATGTATGAAGCATTTAACCACAGGAATATTTTAGGGTGGGATGGCAAGGAATATGGCTGACAACTCACCATTAAAGTAGTCTTTTGAACTATATTTAGCTATATTCCATTTAGTGATTGTTTGTCATTTATGGGTAGGAGTCTTGGCAAGCTTGTTGTTGAGATTAGTGGGTACACAATTCAGAAAAGGAGTTTGTTGACAACTTGTGGGGTAACTTTTTGTATTTGTGTAAAAATAAGTAAGTTTGCCTAAAATTCTCCTTACATAGAGAAGTATATGTAACCTTGTACACCTTTTTTGAGCAGCAGGGTTGATAGAAAAAGACTGAAGCACTGCATATATTTATATAGTTGATTAATGAAGTTTTACATCCTCACAGGATAAGCAGGAACTATACTATGTTTAATCTAAGAAGACAACCAGAATGACAAGTTATGGCACTCAATACCAGAATAAAGGAAGCTCTTATAAGTACTCTGTAGTCTGGAAGCAGAAACTCCCATCCCTCCCACTCCAAGGTTGTAAGACACGACATCCCGCTCAGCAAACCAAACCATTCATCAGTAGGTACGTACTCTCCTTCACTGTGGTTTGGGAAGAAGTAATTAAAGTTTGAGAAATTAATGTTCAGTATTGAAGTGATTACTCTTTTTCTTAATGTTCAGTAATAGTAAAAGGTGCACATTTTGTTGAGTTTCTTGGTGCCATGAAGGCATGATCTCCGCCTCACTGCATCGGCCGCTAAACAGGGCACTTTTCCTTCGTCCAGCCTCACACACACCGTCTCTTTGGACATGTTGGCAACGGGTACTACACATTTGTGGGGAACACTTCTTTAACAGTTAAAGTTATCCTTCTACAATAAGGTGCTTCACATTGTACAGCCTAAAATGTAGCTTTCCATGTTTGTGGCTACAGTAATATTTTTAATTCAGACAGACTAGCAAAACAATATATATGTATACATGAGTGTTTATTTAAACTACACTCATTTAAATGAATGAAGTATTAGATCTTGTTCGATTCTCCTGCACCTACACAGTGCACCACCACCACAGGAAAGTCATATACACATTAAAAAAACTAGAGCAACTTAGATTAAAGTTATTTTAGGTGTTAATTAGTTTTGTGTGTGTTTAAATATAAAAGAAACATTTTGTAGGAGGTAAACTTATACCCTGATCCAAATTGAAATTATCGCCATGTCCAATCAGATCTGGACGGCACGGGAAAAGTGTCTTGCTGAACGGCCCCTTGTCAAAGATGGCCCACGGAGCACAACAGAACGAAAGTTAACTTACTTGACAAAAGGTCATATTTTGATTATGCAATTTACAACCATATTTCACCATGAGCATAATTGATGAGCTGAGTGACTATGCACCATTTCCTGCATCTATCAAACCAGGAGTGAAATATCTTCATGACTTAGTTGACAGGACCACGGGGGTGTTCAGGGGGAGGTGGAGAGTGTCATAGGGAAGGGAAATCACAGTTTTGTTCCTAACATTCATTCTAGGTTTTGTTTTGTTTAGGTGAAAGTTGATTACTAGCAAATATTTAGGAATTCCTGGCATCAACAATTCCATGGATGAAGTAGAATAGTGAGCAGCGGCTCCTGTTTCTGCTGTGAGGTGCATCGTAATTCTGTAACATTGCCGGCTCATTATGTTTTGGGTAATTAGATCAGCATGCCTGAACATTACGTGCCTCTTTGGTGGAGTGGTTAGCACGCCTAGCTCAAAATTCTCAGGTCTGGGTTTGAATCCCAGCCTGAGCAGTCAGCGCAAAACCCATTCAGGCAAACCTGGGGAAAGTAAACTGTGGCAACCCAGATTTCACACTGGCCCTGTGTCCGGGGCAATGGGTCATTACCTGCCACAGGCTCAAGGGTCAAGGTGACAGATGCACTGAGGCCGTGCACAGCTTTAGTGTAAGCCCCAAACTTTATCTTTATACCTTAACATTGTACGTTTTCTGAAAAAAATAATCATCACATTTTCATTTGGGTGTAAACTATATTTATCAGACAAATCCAATGCTAAGTATTTTAACATCTGCAATGTTGGCAGAGAGGGTTCCAGTTGCATTACAAAGGTATAATTTCACCAAGAGAAATACTGGGCCACATTCATAATGAATTTCCCCTCAATAAGTAGCATAAGTTAAGCATATTCAGTGAGTCATGCCTCATCTATTAATGATTTTTATGTAATATTGAAAAATTTAAGACCTAACACTGACTTACATACAGCTTGCACATAAATGTAAATATGACGAGCATTTTACAAAAAAACTGTATGGTGTTAAGGGAAAGGTAAACTTGGGGCCAGGTGTATGTGGCCTTGATGCTCCTCTCAGGCCCATTGGACCGAGCCTGTGGTGGGTACAAACCCAACTCTCAAGGATACGGGGCAAGTCCTACATCCAGGTTACTACAGTTCATCTTTGCCATGCACCCATTTATCGACTAGACTGAAAAGGAGAATGAACAGCTGGTTGGCCCGGGAAAGTCAAAATCAAACTTGGGGCCACATATTTGTGAACAGTCATGCTGACCACCATGGCTGGTGGTAATATGCTATCAATAAGAAGAGGCAAATTAAAAATGACTATAGTCTGTTAAAACCAACTGTTTCTCTGGTGTCTGAGCAGTGTCTAACACCGCTGACTGGCTGGCATCCTCTCTCGGCTCTTATGGAGGTGACAATCACTCACACATGCTCATGGTGTTACATCTTTAAATATTATTCACCTTGTCTCCACTCTTGTGCAAGAGGCAATTATTTCACTCAACACCATTAATCGTAGCAGTGTGATTGTAGATCCTAAATATGCTTGTCTCAACTCAGTAAACCAAAAAGTAAAGAAATAATGAAAACTACAAGTGAAAGAATAGGTCTGAAATGTTAGATCCACTTTTACATGTAGGTACATGACATTATACCGAGTCATTGCTGACATAAACCAATGAGATCGAGAGGCAAGGGAGGCAGCCAGCCAAGCACGCTGCTCAGGTGCCGGAGGAACACTTGGTCTGAACAGGCTGTGGTACATGGAGGGAAAAAAAAAGTTCACTACTTCATTCTGACAATTGTTGAAGCCTCGATTAGCATGATGTTTTGATGATATTGCTGCACACTGTACAGTATTAATAAGGAAGTTTTTGCATAGAAATGCTATGGCAATCTACAGCATTTAGTCTGCTCATTCCAGACACAACACATTTACACATGTAATGATGACGCCTACATCATCCTCACGTTGGGTCCCATAAAGCTTGGAATATTCAAGTGCAGCGCACTGAAATGAGTAAGCCTAAAACTGAGCCTTTTTAAAATTATGCTTGACAGTTCAGTATGTACAAATATACAAAATGTAAAAATAGCTACAAGACAGTTATGATTGCCAGCTGTTTACTTCAACAGCACGGCTGTAGAACAGAGAAATGGGGTGGTACATACACAAACTAGATACAGTTCTCTCCCATTGCTACAAGAGGCCCATGCATAATATGTAAAGTAGCAGTAGCTTAGGATTACCTTCTTGGCCATCCCTAAAGTCCACCTCATCCTGCACCTCCATCCTCACTCAAGTCCCCTGACAACACAACACAAGACATTGTGTAGGATACTGAGTGGCATCTTCAACAAAGTCACCCTTCCATGCTACAAACTTTTCTAAATTGCCTACTATCTCTAAAGTTCCATAGTTTGATAAATAACTTTCAATATAATATATATTTCACACACAACTATGCATCAGAAATCATCTACACATAAGGCAGTTTGTTACAGAACTCATGAAAGGCACCTGAACATAGACACGTCTGCCACAGCACTGCTGCCAATACTAACAACATCAATCACATTTCATGGTGCTACCTAAGTATCTTGGGACACAAGTGACATCGCCTCTGTGTTAAGTTCAACACATTTGGATCATTCAATAAGAATTTACAAACAATACAAGGTAGTATTCAAGTTTTGGGTCACATCAGGGAATACCAAGAAGATAAAGAAACGTCAAAATTCTGTACACAGCCAAGAATGTAGCGACCCAAGTTTATAACTCTTCAGCGAGTGCAAGCCACTGACTCACAAGTAAAGTCTTGAACTTGACAGTAATTGGAACCTTAGTCTTAGCTGTTTGTGCAATACTTTTTTCAGGCAAATATTGTTCTTCATATGTTCAGTGTATGATGACAAGGTAGAAATAAAATACATTGTAAGTCCATATGCAATCAAGAAGATTAACTCCAGTAGTTGGATCCAAAACTGCAGTGAGGGAAGCAAACTGTTGACTCATACCACTTAAATTTTTTTGGCCCTGATTATTTTAGCTGTTTAAAATATTTTAAATTGAATTGTACATGATGTAAAGGATATTAATCAGTGTTCAGTCGTCAGAAATATCTAGCACCCGTGGGCTGATGTAAAGACATCGCCTGGTTAGGTGGGGACCAATGGACAGACACCAGCCACTGGTGCCGCCTAACTGACACAACACTGTGTCTATAGATTTTGCTAAAATTCTGTTCAATCGACCAATGGGTGTTCAAACTTTTTTTCCCGACTGTACATAGATTTAGGTGTTGTTGTCTAAGGTATACAAATTTCACGTCTTAACCCTTTCCATCCATGACGCAGACGTCGGCGTCACAGTATGGAAAGGGTCAAGAGGAATTGGAAGAGGATTAATCCTCTTCTAAACCTCTCAATCCTCCTTTAAATTCCTCTTAATCCTCTTCCATTTCCTCTTAAGAGGTTTAGAAGAGGACTAACCCTTTCCCTACGGTGACGTCGGCGTCGCCGGAGTAAAGGGGTTAACAGCATCCTGTGCAGCCACCTCCAGGCTGAGTACACAGTGGGGCCTTTTGTGTTAGTGCCTCCACACCTTCCACATCTTGCTCCCTATGATCATCCTTTTCTAATCTCTTCTCAGGGAGGAATATATTCTGACAAACATAGAAGCTCTGAGTAACTCGGTCTTGTGGGCTTTTAGATGCATGTGTGAGAGTCTGCAGCTCTGAAGGCATGAATGAAATTGATTGGAAGCATCAACAGTTCCCTGGATGAAGCAGACTACAACTGTTTTTATGATGTAATATTGTAGTTTTGTGAAGTTGCTTATTCATTGGTTTACGTATAAATACAAATATGATTAGTATTTTGAACAGGAAACTTCACAAAACTACCTTACACCATTAAGCAAAAACAGGTGGAGCTGCACAACACTTTTTATAAATCAGGGAATTGCCAACACCAGGAATTAATGTTGCTGCTCCATGTTTCTACATTACTTTTGAAACATTGAATGTCAAAAATTGAACGAAGCGAGCTTGATTTAGAGGCCAAACTCAAGTTTGAAGACTTCCATTAGCCGTGAACTGCGCTGCAAATCTTGCTGAGCACCAGAGTATAATGTAACCATTGTTCTTTGCAGCCTTTGTACTCAGTCTCCAAAGTGCTGAGTGTTCAGTCATACAAGACAGGACAGACATTGTTCTGTTTACTCCTGTCATTTTCAAACAAATGTACTGTAGTTTGTTTATTGTTCCGTTCCTTTCATATTTCAACTTTGAAAGTAGAATATGTAACATAGCACGTCACTTTCAAACTCTCCATTGTGTCCAAGTCCACAGAGATTGTTCGCACACTACTTAAAGAGCAATCTGGCGATCTGCTGCACAAGAAATTTACTATTCAGTAAAACATCAATCATCACCGCTCTGAGAAATATTATGTCAGCTACAATAAGGCAGTGGTAATTTCAAAATTTGATTAGCTATTTTGATGCAGTCCTTTCCTTCAAAGGAATCACAAACAGCAACTTTTTAAATATTCAGAGGGTGCAAGAAGCCAGTTGCTCTTGTCATATCACAGTCACCAGCTTTTCTAAGCCCACTCATGAACTGGCTCCTTCAGTGTGTTGTCCTGAAAGTCCACTCCCACACCTGGTAGAGCAACTTTCACATGTAACACTGGTCTGCCGTAGGAGAGTAAGCACAAGCAATCCCACGCTTCAGCAGTAGCTGTCTGTAGCCACCTTGACAGCCGGGTCATTGAGGGCCTCGGGGTGTGCACACCAGCCTGGGTGCTCCCGCTTGCCCCCACTCTTCCTGCGGGGTGCCCGGCGCGGGGAGCCTGGAGGAGCAGAGGAGTCGTCGCTGGTGTCCCCGGGTACCTGGGCAGGACGGGTAGGAATGGCTGCAGGACCCCAGGGGATGCCCAGATGCTCAGGGGAGGGGGCATCTCTGGCAGGGGATGATTGCCCCTGGGGAAGGAAGGAGGCAGGACCAGCACGCAGACCCTCCCTGATGCGGAGAGGCATGCTGCGGGCGGTGAGGCTGTGGACCTGCCGAGGGGAGAGAGCTGTTAGTGCAATGAAGGGATGTCACTTCACACTAACATAAGAAGGCTGAGGGGGATTTAAGGCAACTAAACAATAGCTTAGAATCTGAAGTATTTTGTTGTGCATAAAAGTGACAGGATAACCACTATCATAACTTATGTTCAATTTTTCTTGTTTGTAAAGTCTATGGGTAAATCTCTTGGCTGAACTGTCTCAAATTTTTCAGCAGAAGTTATAACAGATACTATTGGGATACTATATGAGAAAAGCAATTACACCTGTCCTCCGTATTCGTGGGTTCACTATTCAATGATTCACACATTCGTGGATGCAGCAAACATTTGTGGGGGTCCGTGTCCCCTAACCCCCATGTATAAGGGGGGACAGGTGTATTCTCCCACAAAGGTAGCAACACTAAGCAGCAGGACTCTGTACCTACATTCATGCCGTCCGAGTCTGAGGTGTGGATTATTGTGCTCTGGCAACCTGCCGTCACATGGTGTGTCTGATTCCATGGATGATGAATGACAGTCAACACAGAGGAAATAGTTGTAGTATCAATAATATGCATGCAACAAAGATGAGACAAATGCCATCAATTGGGGTTGATTTTGAAAACTATTAATACTGTCACAGATAGATGTTTTGTCACTTCATAAGGTTGCTGATTATATTTACTAAATAGCCCTGGTGCTGCCCTCTTTGGAGAAAAGTAACAAAACAGCTGGCTGTATCAATATTAATACTCTGAAACTCTAACTCAACTTTAAGTGGATGGTATTCATCCAATATTGTTGCCTGCACATTATTGATACTGACAAGTACATATTTCCTATGAGTAAGCTGTAATATAATTATTAACCATGAAATTGGACACGCCATGGGACAGCAGGTTGCCAGAGCACGATAATGCACGCCTCAGACTTGGGCGGCACGACTGTAGTTACTCGTGCAAACATAAGTAACTACTGAATATGAATAACTAAATATTGACAGCATAAATACTGATTCAAATCTGCTAAGACACATTAATAAACGGGTAAACATTTTCAGCAGCATTGCATTTACAAGGCAGCTCTGCTGATGCCCAATCAAGAACAACGCCACACAGACGCCTCACAAACTGATTAACTTACAAGATTTACATTTCCAAGGTAAATGTCTTTGTACACCACCGTCCATTATTTATAAAGACAAGCTGCATGTAATAAGAAAAAAAAGAAAAGATATAAATAATGAAGTAAGCAGCACACCATCAGCCTACCTGGGCCGGTGGGGCTGAAAAGTGTCATGTCAGTCTCTCTCAAGTCAGACTAGAAAATGAGTAATTCATTGCTTGTACTGAATCATAAATATTAACCAGAAGTTTTGAGTGTATGTATATCTCAACAAGTAACCCCAGGCACCTGAAAACATAACTGATGAGGGGACAAAGGGTCATGCTGATCTGCCTTGTTGATGTTAAGGATAATTTATACTTTCCCAAGAGGAATTGTGCAAAAAAGTTGTAGTAATTGTGATCAAGAAAAGGAAAGCTTGGAAGAAAGAGTCAAGAAACTTCATAAAGAGCATTGCCCTCTAATCAAGATGTATCAACTATAGGGAGTTGACTTACTCTCAGCTTGTTCACCATTTCCCAAGTCTAAAGTTTGTAGAAAATTATTAAATTAAGAAGACCGATAAGTAGGTCCTAGATACAGATAAATAAATGGAATAATACAGAGATATCATTCTTGGTTCACCAACAAAAAGCATACTGGTGTAGTGGGTCTTGCAACAGTATAAAGTCCCAAAAGGAAGTCTTCAGAAAGTCAAGTCAGACAACTTAAAAGCAGTCCACGCAGGCAAGAGACAAGGGACAAACAACAGTCCAGCACAGTACAGGGAACACCCAATGCAGAGGTCACAGTCACATCACCAGACAGAAAGGTACAGTCAGGTCACCAGATAGATGGTCACAGGAGGGTACAGTCAGGTCACCAGACAGATGGTCACAGGAGGGTACAGTCAGATCACCAGACAGATGGTCACAGTCACATCACCAGACAGAGAAACAATACACTCCCGGGCTGCTGCGGCAATCACACCCCAACAAGTCACTTCCCAGGAATCATCAGTGAAAGAATCAGTTTCAGGAATCCATAAGAGCTGGAAACTTCAGCCAGTCATAGTGACGGTTCCTTTCAGACCTTTTCTAAGATCATGATTAATCTACTTTACTAAGAAAGACTTTAATTAGGATCCTGTAGCACAATTCTTGATAGATTTTCAAATATATATCTGATGCTTGGATAAATTTTAGTGCTTGACTGACCATCACAATGTTAAGCTCAATTTATGACTTCAATACATGACAATATTTAGAGTTAGCCTTTTGATGGGACAATTATTCAAAGTATGTGATGGACTTGTAGGTACACTGATATTCAAATGTTGTAGCAAACTTGATGGTTGCCTCATATTACTTGTGATCCATGGTCTCGTAAGGTTAACAATAATATAGTTTCGTGTATAAGTAACATGACATGACCTAAATCCACTGAAGTGTGTACAGGCCTCACACAAGAGAAGCTGCAAGCCTCTGCTGACTAACAAGAGGACAAAAGGTCTGAAAGAAACCCTCGGGAAGGTAGGCCCAGCGTGTTCTCCGGGTGCTGTACCTCATCCTGGGCACCATGCACGAGGACCTGTGGCACTATACCCTGGGCTGGCCCCCTTCGTGCCCTGCTGGGTCTTGGCTGCTGGCTGAGGGCGGAGTGTCGCTGGGAAAGTCCACGCCTTCATCCTGGGAGTCCTGTCTGGGCAGCTTGGGCGCAGCCTCCTCACTGGGAGACAGTGAGGACGACGACTTTTTCCTGAGCTGAGGTCTTAATGGAGAAAATGGGGAATGGAGGGGAACAGTGGCATCCATAATTTTTTTTTGTTTCCTTACTAGATCCTTTGTATCAGCACTGCCACTTTTACCTGTGCGAGACTCTTTCATTATCCTCTCCTTTATTACTTTGGGGTTGATCTTCTCAATATCCTCCTCCTCAGAAGAAGAAGAGGAAGAGGATTTGTCCACATTGTCTTTTTCTGTGACACGGATCACCCTGACATGTGAGCTGCTGCTTGCTTTCTCATCTCTGACATTTACAACAGTACGATTCACTTCATCTGTCATGGTTACGGGATCAGATTTATTTGGTTTTCCTTTCTTACTTTTTTCTGTAGTCGTGGCATCAAGGTTGCCTGCAGGCAAGGCCTTCTGTGACTCCGGAGGCACGCTGACATAACACTGATTCACAGTGACCTCGGTCTTGACTGTCGGTGAGGTTCGGCCATTGACTGTAATCCTGGCCGAGTAATCTGGCGGCGAGTCACTCCCGTCGTCCCCGACATAGATGGTGCTGGCATGGAATACCGTTCCATCATAATCATCTGGGGATTTTTTCTCTGCAGTGTTGGGAACTGTGTTGGTAACTGCTTTCTGGTCCATATGTTTATGATAGGACTGGGTCACACTCTTCTCCTTGGGTGGTGGAGAAGGTTTGGGGTTGGCTTTTTTGAGGCTTTGTGTCTTAGTGTGGGAGCTGGAAGGACCTGTGGAGGAACCTTGTGTGGAGCTGTGCTGAACTTCAATAACAGTCTTGTAGGGTTCTGTGTTTTGTGTAGTGTCTACTTTTGGGAAAGCTGCATTAGAGAGCACATTCTTTTTGCTGTCCAGAGATTTTATATTAGTATATTCCTTCAACAGGTCTCCGACGCTCTTGTGACGGCGCAGTGTGGCTCCGCCTGTTGTCTCTGACACTTGTGTATCATCTTTGGGAGCGGAGGAGGAAGTCTCCTTTTTCAGGTGTTCTTGGAAGGCAGAGATATGAGCCTTATTGAGTACTACTTCAGAGGACTCCTTCCCAGTACAGTAGACCATTGTAGCAGCAACAGGTGCCTCATCATCAGAAGAAGAATGTGATGAGTCTCCATCCTCATCCGAGGAGTCATTTACCTCTTTTGGCACACTTTCCTTCAAGGGAGGAGTTTCTTTATCACTCAGTGAACCTTTACTCACCACTGTTGTGTCTGCAACACTTGGCTCAACAGAAACTTCAGGTGCTGAAGTTTTGCTGATACTCTTGGGCAGCTCACTGTCAGATGTGTGTCCATTCACTGTGGTGGAGTGGTGGACAGGTGGTTGTGTTTTTGTATTTATGAGGATGTTTGCTTTCACTGTGACTGACTCCTGATCAATAGCTCTAAGAGATTTCTCACTCTTGGCCTTCTTGAGTGTGGCAGGAAGTGATGCAGACTGAGTCCAGTGGGTTTGTAAACTTTGCTGATGTTGGTCATCATCTGTCTTTTTGTTGCTGAAATTTTCCTCAGATTTCTCATCAATCTGATGTATGTTATGAAGAGATTTCTGCCTTGAATAAGCTCTTAAGAAGCTATCCATGGTTCTTTTTCCTTTTGGTGCAAATGCATAGCCTACTGAAGTTCCCAAATTTTGCGGTTTCGAGGTGGGAGGATTCCCGCTGCTCTGGTCCAATTGGCTGTTTATGTTTGCCAGGCTTTGGGACCTGCCAGAACTCTTGAGAGAAGCTGAACTCCAAGTATTGCTGTAACTGATCCTGGTCTGTGCATCGACACTGATGATGGTGGACTGTCTCAGGGTGGTGGGAGTGTCCTCCTCGCTGCTGGAGGGTGTTGTTGCACGGCCCAGGCTGGCCGTGCTTCTGCTGGAGAGTCGCCTGCCGGCCAGGTCTCGTGGGTCAGCCTGAGAGGCCTCATCAGATGCAGAGTCTCGCTTCTTACTGTATACATGAATCGGGGTACTCCTCTTTGTGCTTCGGAGGGTAACTCCAAAGAAAGTCCTGGGGCCTGATGAGTCGGGGTCCCTACTGTCAAAGTGAGATGAGGAGTCTGTGTCAATGAGACTGGAGGTGCTATAGCTGTGTTGGTTACTGAGGGAGACAGGGGTCGGGGGGAGACTCATGCTGGTCACCGTCGCTGCATCATCAAACACCGAGTGGTCGTCGTCGCTGCTGTGTGAGTCAGAGTCTGAGGGAGCCTGAACCTCGGCCACAGACCTTACCTCCTTCATGGTGTAGGGCTTCTCGGTGCCCTTGTTGAGGTTGTTGGTGAAGGCAGCGCGGTCGCCCTGGCTGGTCCGGCCGCCACTTTGGATGTTTTTGCCGGAGTAGGTTAGAGAATTCTGTTTGTGGAGAGGTATTGTTATTAAAGATGAAAAAAGGTTAGTAAACAAAGCAAGAGCAAACTGAAATTACCTGACAGCTGCCCTGGCAATTCAACCACAGGAAGTGATTTCTCCAAATAGTAATTTCATTTTCATCAATGTAAAAATTAACTCCTGACTGATGAATGTTTTGGACAATCAAAAAGTCTGACTACATTGATACTCCTTTAGTTTAATGAAAGCTGACCTTGATAAAAAAAATTCTGAAAGAATGCTGTATTCTCCTTCACTAATACATCACCAAACAAACACAACACCTGTGAGTCTGGCGTGACCAAGCCGAGAGCCAGCCAGCAGGTGAGGAAGACTTACGCTTTTGCCGTGCTTGTCCAAGTTGTTCACTTTCTGGGGGGCAGAGTCAAACTTAGAGGCGAGCCTCCTGACCGAGGGGAGTGTCAGTGACTCCTCTGGGGTTTGGAGAGACCCGTCGCTGTCCAGGGCATCTCGGTCGCTGTATCCGCCCACACTCTCTACAGACCTTCCCAAGTGGGCTGGAGGAGGCCCGTCAAGGCTGCTGCTCACCGAGTTCATGCTGGTGGTGCTCTGGTGGGGGTGGTGGGCAAGGGGGTGGATGTTGGAGACCTTGGCAGCAGGACGGATGTTGTCCATGCTGATGTGGCGCAGGAGCGGCTGCTCAGAGGGCGCCTCTTTCAGGGGCACGGATATGGTGTCCTCACTCACTGTCCGCCACAAGTCGTGTCGAGGGGGCACCAGGTATGCCTCTGTCCCAGGTGTGCAGGTTAGAATAGTGTGCATGACAGGTATATGTGGAGCTTACATCAAATGGTGCCCTGTATGCATCATGGTGTGCTATGACCCCATACAAAATGTTCTGTCCATATGAAGACTGTTGGAATGTAAATGACGGGTTTCCTCTCCTTATCAGAGGCACTTCGCAATGGGACTGGATCTTGCAAATAACCTATACCAGTAAGGTATATGCAAGGATGAGAAGATGGTGAAGAAACTGATAAAAGCCTAGGCAATGAATATAGGAGTTTTAGAATAGGGAGACCATGTGTGAATCAAATTCTTGCAATGAAAATGATAATTGAAAAGTACCTAGAGAAAATATAGGAATCAGTTTACTGCTTTCATGGACCTGAAAAGGGCCTTTAGCAGGGTTGAGAGGAAAGTTTTATGGGATCTTCAGATGCTATATGGCCTGAGAGAATGTATACTTGAAGGGATCTGTGCATGACAGTGTGAGGGAAGAGAGGATGGAGGAAGTAATATAGTTCAAATACTTAAGGACAGTTCTATGGTTGCATGGTAGCATGGAGGGAGAGAGCAGTGAAGGACAGACAGGTAATAGGTCCATTGGAGTCAGTAATGAAACAAAGAAGTTTTGGGGTAAATAAGAACGTAAGGAGTCTGCAAGAGACTGGTTGGCCTATACAAGGCAGCTCCTGTAAGAGTATAAAAAATACTATTATGTATCCTCTCATCTGTCATATGCCTCAGTGACATGGACATAATGTAGCACAGCAACCAATACACAGAAGAAATCAGCTGTGTAAAAGGTAAAGGAGGTGTGTCAGGATGGGATGGAGAAACTAATGGCAGCATGAGAGGTTTGGTATGGGAGTGACAACAAAGGGGGTGAATTGTGGAGTGGTTGAATGGGTGAAGTGTGCTGCTCTGAGACGGTTTGGACATGGGGTGAGAATTAATGAAGTTGACTTTGTAAAGAGAGTACACGAAGGCGGGATGGAGGGAAGGGGTGTCAGCGGGGGGCCACCAGGGAAGTGGATGAACAGAGTGAACAAAAACTGGAGAGTCAAAAGGTGAGGGATTGAGTGTACTGAGAGGGAGTGTCAGAACAGGGAAAGTTTGAGACACCTCTGCCATGGCCACTCCCTTGAGAAAACAGGGTGTAAGAGATACAGACAGACAGATACAGCAAAACCCTCGTGTGCCAAAATTAGCGTTCATGGAATACATGACCTTAAACTAAAATTAGGATTTTGTATTAAAAAAATTATGTTTTCTAAAGCAATAATGTGGCACTGCTCGCATTGAAAATGATAAGAACCTTAGAATTATAAATACAGAACAAATCAAAATGAAGACCCTTCCAACACCCCTCCTTTTACTGTGACCTCCGGGACCCACCAGGCCGGGGGTGGTGGAGCTGCTCTACGGAGCCATCAGAGAGGACAGTGGTGCCCCGCCCTGGAGCGTGGCGGGCGTAGGTCTCCCAGCGGCGCTGTGTCTCCTCGATGGTTCGCTGCAGCCGGGCAACCTCCTGCTCCACACGGGCTGCCTGCACCCAGCGGGGGACACAAGATTACCTTTTACTTTATGAACCTTCTCTTGCCCTCATCCTCATCATGAACCCTCTCTGCCCTCATTCTCTTTCCACAGCATGACTTTTTTTATTAGATGGCCAGACAAGTGCCTCTTATTGGTCTGTTTATTAGTAAGAGAGGAAGGTTCACCTGCTGTCTAAGATTTGACTCCCACATTTTATACACAATTTTAAATCTGACTTCAGAAAACTGGAACTCCAAGGCCAATCAGAATAAAAATAAAGTAATTGTTGTTAAAAATTGATCCATGGCAACTCCAGGCTGAGGGTGACCAGATGAGTCCCTCAAGAAAACCTTAAGACCAAATTTCAACATACAAAAAAATATATATATAGTCTATATTAACTATGTACATATTACTGATCACTTATCTACCTGAATATCCTTGAGTTCGTCCTTCCAATCTCCAGCCCTGCAGGACTCCACCTCCCCAAGACTCTCCGTCCCAGGCTGGGGCTTCCACCGGCCGTCCTTGTGGTGCTCCCCCTCCTGGCTGCTGCTGCTGCTGCTGTGGCTGCCCACTGCAATTCTGATCTCCTGTTTAAGAAAAAAATGCATCTTAGTTTATAAAGAGTGCTGAGAACAGTATTAGAAACGTTTTCTGTATATGTATGATCCATGGCAGCTTTTGCATGGCTTTTAAGGTACTGGGGAGTTATCAAATTGTTGAGAAATGAAAAATCAATGGCCAAGTCTAGAGAGAAAGGCCTGAGTAGGATGACAAAGGCGGTTCAGTGCTTGTTCATTACTTTATCATAATACATATTTCTTTTTTCTTCTGTGAGTTGACTGCTGTATTATTTTTATTTGTTGATACATCTCAGTAAGACCTGTGAGTCTTATAGTCAGTGAACTGGTCATAATGGAGTCCACAGTTCCTCTGATGTAAGCAATGGTCTCCTAAACAACTGAACCCACTACATGTTGACTCATTAGAAAAGATGATTTCTTACAAAGATAGTTTAAGACATGTATTGTACTTGAACGACAGAGAAAACAGGAGCTGGAGTAGATAAGCAGTGGGAGGTGGGAGGAAGCTTAAGTTGTGGAAGATAAACGTAACAAAAAATGCACATATCACAAACATGATAAGCCACATGATTACTGAAACTCTGAAAGGCCGTGTTTTGTCATTCTTACCTATATTGCTTCAGTGAGGAAGGATCAGTGAGGTGATAATTACGATAATTTTTTACTACAGTGATATTCCTTTCTTGCTCCACTGGTCCATGGCCCCCGGAGGGACCAGTCTTAAGCCTTTCATTATTATTCATCAGTCGCGGCAACACCAGTGTGCTATCTTATCACAGTTATCTGACGTCTGTGATCTGCTGTACACCGTTCTGCTGCACCATAAGACTGGAGCCATCAAATGTATCTTTAAAGTCATTATTAAAACTGATCTTGTGTACAGTTGGCAACAAGAGACATTCTACCTACCTACTCAACCTATCCCACTAACTCAGGACAACACACAGCACCCCAAACACCATTATCTCAAACTTCAATGATAAATTTTACTGCCTTACTTAATGCCTCAGGTCGGCAATGTTCCACTTGGCTGCAAGTTTACCCCACACAGTTACATCTTATCTGATAATATCCTCAGCTCTGTCCCTGCAATCTTATTTCCTGAATGAACTGATGTGGGGAAGGGAGGG
Organism: Eriocheir sinensis; assembly: GCF_024679095.1. NCBI lineage: Eukaryota > Metazoa > Arthropoda > Malacostraca > Decapoda > Varunidae > Eriocheir > Eriocheir sinensis. The sequence goes on along the minus strand of NC_066575.1, from coordinate 5,251,010 downwards.
AGTGAAGGAGGGCACTGGGAGAAGAGCTATGTGGTGGGAGAAAGATGATGTGCTAGAATGTGTGCACTACAATGAGGTTGAAGAGGCAAAAAAAGGGTGACTGATGTTTATGTGGTGTGATGTTTATGTGGAAAGGGTTGGTGAAAAAAATGAAACATATTTTTTGTGGAAAATATGAGATCTGAAGAAAAGTGAGTTAAAAACATTTGGAAATACAATGTTTAACAAATATCTAAGAAAGGTGATTAATACGAATGATTTCTTTATAATCAATACCCAAATTATCTGATCAGAAAGGATTTGGTGGCTTTAAAATTTATGTTTATCCAAAATAATTAAGTACAGCTGGTGGGTGATTGCCTAGAGGATTGCAGTCATCCTATAACTATGTTTATGGAGGATTGCAGCTGATACACTAAATACAGCAGTAAGAGGAAGGAGTGCCGGGGTGGAGTGAGTCAAGGCACTGAAGCCAGGCTCAATGACATCGCCAAATATGGAGTTTGAAAATCGTTGAGCGAGGTTCAAGACTTATCAGCTTGGCCACTTCTCACAGATAGGAAGACACACATGTAATCTTTCTAGTGAGGGGAATAGGGTGGAATGTAGATTTCATGACACAATCTCCTTATATGATTTAAAATGATAAGACGGATTTTTCCCATAACCAGGTGGCGCCACGGTAAAGGATTCAATTTATTACATAGTTATTAATTTGCACTATACACACGGCAGCTTTTGTGGTGGCCTTCTTTCATGACAATGGCCACAATACATGATCTTGTGGCTCAACCCTGAAATTAGTCCCATTCAACCTGCCCTAACCGAATTCCATCATCTGTCTCCCATCACATAGTTCTCTTCCCACTCTCCCAATGCCCTCCTTCACTCCCTCCCATCCCTCAGAAAGTCAAGCTTCACATCATGTAACAATAACAACACAACACAGAAATACATGTCATTCAAAATCATCCCACACAGAGGTGACAAGGTCTGACCCTGAACAGAATGATAACTGTGCTCAGAAAAATGTCTGTCATCTTTCTGACACCAGATCAAAAATTCCAATGATGACCTGAGTGGGTGTCACCTTCATCACACACCACACACTGGGCACAGACCTTGACTGGATCCTTCCTGACAAATGCACAGGAAAAATACTTGCCAGTCTTTGTACCTCTTTGATTACCTGCTTAGCATACCACACTCAACAGAAAACATGATAATCAATCTATTCCTTATCTTTGAATTTATCAATACCACAGACAAGGAATACTTCTCCACACTCTGCCCTATATCCAAACGCCAACCTGAGAAAGTATTCTTAAGAGTGCAACCTGCCTGTGCTCACCCCACCTTAAAAGCACAAAAACAAAGTACTAACAATGCTGGTTTGAACTCTTCATAGAATCTTCCTGCAAGGTAGCCATTACAGCAATCTACGGGTTTTCCTTTCCCAGTGCAGTGACCCGTCCCACACAGCAAGCAACCAAAGCACCACTTGGCAGTGTTGTGCCCTTGCTGGCTGAAAGGGTGGAGCTCAGCCTTCCCATTTTGGTAGTTGTGGTTCACTTCCTGGCCCTTCCTTTACAAGGTTTTCTTAAACATGGGAATAGGTGTGCTATGTACCGGTGTAGAGTCCATACATGGTCCCCAGAAAGTAGAGCAAGTAAGATAGGTGAGTGGCAAGTGAGTGGTTAGAAGCTGTGATCAGTTGTTTATTATTAAGGTTGTACTGCGTGACACCAAACTATTCCCTTGAACTTTGCCCAGGTTACTGATTGGCTGGCTAGTTTTTGTTATCTTTGATAGAAAGAACACCCTACACCATGAAATGATCTTACATTAGTGATATTAAAGATGAAAAATTTGTGTAAAATGAAGTTTAAAATTAAGTCAATGATAAGATGTGGTGGAGGGGATGGAGTGGCTGGGGCTCAAGGGAATGGCTGGCAGCCAATGACTTTAGTATATCAGGGCCATACCCAAGAGCTGTAAAAGGGGGAAGGGGTCTTTTTCCACTCAATGTGGACCTTTGCAGCCACTTGAAGAGCGGTGAGTGGCAAGTGAAGCAAGCAAAATCATCCGGGGGTTTGGGGTTTTGAAATTTTTTTTTTTACATATCTGGGTGCATTTTCCTGTTGTCAAAATGAGTTTTCATCCCAATTTTTTATTTTGACTTTCTCAGAAAGTGGACCTTTTAGAAGATGGGGAAGATTCATCCGACCCCACCCCCAACCCCCCATGGGTATGGCCCTGCATATACAGGAGTTGTGAGCCACACAGCTCTGTGGGTCCAGTGCTATTACTACATTTTGTACTACATTATGATTAGTACTAAAACACTGATAATCTATTATACAAGCAATACTGAAATGACTAGCAATTTCTTTCTTAATATGTAAAGTATTACATTTGGAGGCTTACAAGACTAATTCTAAAGTTCACAATACAATAGGCAGTCATTTCTTATTGGATAGCAATAAAATGCATGGCAATCAAGGTCTAAGTTTATTATTATGCAGTGTTAGCCAGTACACAAGGGACACATGCAGACTACTAAGTAAATACTAATGCTGTTATGTCATAATTCACTAAAAAGCTTATAGTACAACACAGCTTGGCTACACCTGCGGCAAAACTTAAGAGTAGGAAAGGTTGTTAGCAGGTCAAGGAGACTGTGGGGCACCCTAAGAACCCTTCCATGCAATGCCGTGAATGGAGCAAAAGGAAATAGTAGGCCTACCAAGTGATGAGGTCCGCCCAGAACATAAAATAGAATGAGCAGCGCGGCATTTGTCCTCCAGCAAAAAGTCCTGCGTTTAGCCCGGAAGTGTCCAGCAAAGGCGTTTTTTGTGCTTTTTATGAAGTGTCTTTTATTTCATACAAAATTCATTAAGTTTTCATCAAATTTTGGTTGCTGGCTTATCAACTTAACCCGGTAGCAGCGGGGATCATGTTTCTTAATGGTCCCTCCAAGCGAGAAAAATGAGAAAAAAATCACCCCTCACACAAACCATTTCATAATATATATCAAAGCATTTGTGATCAGATTATATATCATCTATTTTGGGGGGTTTATATCATGGCACAAATTTGGCCCATCGCTGCTACACGGTAAAGCCACAAATTTGGCCCGTCGCTGCTACACGGTAAAGCCACAAATTTGGCCCGTCGCTGCTACTGGGTTAAGAAATAGTTTTTTTTCTGAGCCAGTAGCAGATAACGCCACAGATTAAAAGGATTACCGTGATAGCAATGAGGTTTGATGAGCTGTCAGGCAGTAAGCAGCCACTGCCATTAATACAACGATTTACTGATTATAAAGTTAATTATACACAAATATTAATGTTATGAATTATTGTGGGAAGTTATAAAATCAAAATATGAACAAGATGGTTTTAGAAAAATTAATGTAAGTCAAGGCTTCAATAAACATGCCAGGTCCACATGCCATGCTGACTCCCTCCAGGCTAAGAAGGCTGAACACCAAAACCTGCATCACCACACGTACACCTCTGCCTCCCTCCTTCCTTCCTTCCTTTCAAGACCCAACAACTCTGATATGTTTCCTAGTACAAATTCACTTGTCCTGTACACCACATATCTTACTTATTTTCTTTTTTCAGCTCTGACTGGATCACGAGCTGCACATCGACACATCAAGAGGAAGGTGACGTGCAGGTGATCTTAAAGCCTGTCCTGCCAGCCTTCAAGGTCACTTTCAAATTCTCATTGTAATACTGGTGATACAGAAAATGTAATGACCACCACAAAAATATAAAAGTTATTAATGATGCTTCAACAGTAGATCTTACAAAGCTATTCTGCCAATAACTATTTCCTACAACACAGTGTACTAATAACTAGTGTATAATAGTGACTAATGACTAAAGCATCCTCTCTCTTTCTCTCTCTCTCACTGTGCCTCGCCTGTCACAACACCCATCCGGCACACCAGACCAAGCTCAAATATCAGTCCACCTCACCTGGCTTGCAGAACCTCCCTAAACAGGGCACCTTGCAGACCACCTGGTGTTGGCAAAGCACCACAACCATCCACTATAAAGACTTGGCTCTCACTGCCCCTTCCTGGTCCATCAGCGCCAAAGATCAAGCCTGCCTGATCTACTGTTATCTCTGCTATCAGTGGTTGGCTGGAACTGCTATTGTGGGGGACAGAGGAGACAAGGGACCTGCAGGCCTTATCAGTGTCCTGGTATGCTGCCACTCTCTCCAAGATAAGGTATCAGGGAACAGCACATCCATCCTGCTTGGCAGGTTCACTTTAAATAGGAGGAAAAGGGAAGTGATAGTGAGGTGAGGAAGGAAGAAGACAATAGATATCATTGGAATGTGTGGAGGCAGCTTGTGCAGAAAAAGTGTAAAATAAGTTTGGTCTTCATTAATGGAGTCAAGGGTAGGCTCTACACCTTCATGGCCAGGTGCAGTACTTATGTGTCCGTTGTAGTGGCAGGTCATGTACACAGCTGTGAATACAACCATCTGGGAATTTGTTTATCTTTTTTGCATTCTTTCAGGTAAAGCTGAACACAGTCATGCCAGGAGAGTCTAATTCATGAATATGAGAAGACAAACCATTAAACACTATTTCAGGGAACTCTGTACTCATTTTAAAAGTCTCCAAGATACTTTCATGTGTTAGTCTTGTTCTCCTAAATGCTGTTCTCCATTCTGTCCAGGCCCAGGATCTGTTTATCACCCTGCATTGTATCATGTCTTCTTTGGTCCACCTCTATCACCCCTCCCTTGACCACAACCTCTCTCACCCTCACTACATATAGATGTTTCCTTCAGCCGTCTGCCTTATAAAGGATACAAACACAGATTGGTAAAGCCGATGTTTTATGGGCAACCTGGACTTCCACGGCCCACCCAGCCGGTGACCTTCGCAGCACAGTCTTACGTCTGATAAGGAAGTATTTCCGGAGTCCTTTGTCAGGTGTCACAACGCCCTTCCTCTTATCCCCTTGTCAGTGTGATGATCCCTTCACTTTACTGGGCCCTCCTCCACCCTCCTTCCAGGCAGTACATCCTTCAGTCTCATTACTACTACAAATATGTACTGTTGTTGTATGTGTTTACAATAATATATTCATTACAACTGAAAAAAAATTATATAAATGCATGAAATTATTGTCAGGGAATTCTTTTGGTTTTGAAAATTTAATATTGCCTCTTTTATATATAAGCTTTCCAACAAAAGAGGAATTCTTGTGCCAAGTCTTCACTCAAGATAAGGCCGACAGGATCAATTAACGATCCATGTTTCATCACTTTTTGATAATCTTGGCCCTCTCAATAATCCTCCATGCCTAACCCACTCCCTCTTGGCTCTTAAGATAAAATTCCAAACATTCTTAATAAAGAATGGGCATCAGCCTTAAAACATCATGCTTTTCTTGTGCTTAAAGCTGCCCCAAGACTTCAGGGGAGGCTTATTTTTTTGTGGGAGTCTGAGGGAACCACCGATGTCTGACATAGTCTCTAAAACCTCCTCCGTCACTTTGGGCTTCGGGAGTCTAAGGCTTCCCTCTCGACTGAAGGAGGAGAGATAAGGAAGGGACTCGTAGGAGCTGTAATAGTCCGAGGAGGGTTCTGAGGCATGGGAGGAGGTGAGGGAGTAACAAGCTCTTGGGGGATGATGAGCTTGGACACTGTCATTGCCCTTGGCCTTAGACTCATCTTCAAAGAGTGGGTTAAGACTGAACTCCCTGGTGGCCTGGCGTGACCTGAAGGAGAGTCGCGTTACACTGTGCCGCATCACTGCCTCCTCCAGCTCCCCGATCCCCGGCGACTCAGGGAGGAGGGGAGTCACCAGGCCGGAGAGTGGAGAGGCCTGTGTGATGGAGGTGCCCTGACTGCCTGCCTGCTCGACTTTGTCACTGGGAGAGGTTTGTGACTGAGTGGACGGAGTGAACTTATTAGCCCTGAATGATGACCTGCTGCTTGACCTAACACCTCCCTTTGACCTTTGATTTCCTGGTGAGTTTGGTGATGCTGCCCTGCTTTTGTTGAACTTGTCAATGATTGAACTGTGGACTGTACCTGGCTCACCCTCAGATGCAATAGAGGTGTCATCTGTGCCCTGAGAGATAGCTATGGTAGAGGAGGAGGAGGAGGAGGAGTGCTGGGGATTGGGGATGGAGGCTTCAGGTGGTGGTGGAGGAAGCTGTGAATCCTCGTCTCCAGAACCAGACATGCAAGGTGTTTTATCATGCACTTGGGGGACTGCACAGCGTACCTGGCCATTCTTTGTGACTTGTTGGGTGGCGCTGGGCAGGGAGTAGTGTCCGTTGGTCAGCTGGTGTGGGTTGGAGGCTGGGGATTGACTCTGAGGGTGTTTGGGGTGACTTGCATTGTGGTTCCTGCCTCGCGGTGCTGTTTTGGAGGTGCTGCCGCCCACGTAGTAGTCCCGACTGTACCTTCTGAGGTCTTCCTGGGGAGGCATGCCGTCCCGTAGGCTGGGGTCCAGGTCCACCTCGTCACCCCCGGGAAATTCTCTGTGGCAGTATTGGGGTCACGGTTAGCATGGAGATGAACAGCTCTACAGGAAAATCAGGATATTCTAGATACACTATTAATATTCCACCTCAAAAAAATAAACCAGAGACTTAAACATCAGTAAAATAGAGCTAAGCAGATATCATCATCATCATCATCATCATCGTTTAACGTCCATTTATTCCCTATGGTGGGGTTGGACGGGACATGAGCCTCCTCCACTGTTGCTGGTCCATAGCCATTTCTTCTGTGATGTTCAGCCTCCTCATATCTTCCTCCACCACCAGAGCTAAGCAGATACATTCCCCAAACTGCCACACACACGCCACACTCACACAGAAGGGGCATGGCGGGGCTGGAGGGGGTGGTCCGGGGGGCGGGAGTGTGAGAGCCGGAGTGTGAGGCGCTCGGGGGAGTAAGGGTTGTTGGGGAGTGGCACAGCAGCCTCCCACTTGCGGTGTTCCCGGTCTGCTATGGTGCCTGGGGGAGGGGAGACTGTGAGGGTGCAGCTTACTCAGGGAAAATGTACAAAACAAAGTCAGTGATGAGGAATAAATGAATAAACAATAACAATGATACCAATAATACTAATACTAACGCTAATTATGTTAGTTACCTTAGGAGGAAGAAAAAGAGAGGAAGAGAGAAAGAAGAAAGATGAGGAAGGAGGAAAATGAAGGAGATAAGAGGAAGAAAAGAAGGAAGGAAGGAAGGAAAGAGAAGGAAAAGTTCGTGTTTGTGTTGTGAAGGAGATAAGAGGAAGGAAGGAAGGAAGGAAAGAGAAGGAAAAGTTCGTGTTTGTGCTGTGAAGGAGATAAGAGGAAGGAAGGAAGGAAAGAGAAGGAAAAGTTTGTGTTTCTGGAGATTTTTGTTAAGCATACTGCACAGACTTCAGGAAAAATATCATTAAATTGTAAAAGATGATCATGTGACTAAATTAATTGAGTCATTGATTATAAACTTAACAAGAGACTGCACGTGATTCAAGTAAATACTGACCACCTCGCTCAAATGCCTGTTATTGAGGTGCAAATTTTCCATCCATAACATCCATAACTTATCTATCACTAATTTTGAGACTGCAGGGAAGGTACGCTATTTTTCTTAATTAACCAAGTGAAAATTAGCTGAGGAAAATATAACACTGATTTATTACATTATTCTGCAGACTTAACTGATACAAACATTGATCCCGAGAACACAAAATGGGGAGATAGAAAACTGGCAGGCAAGACACACTTTCTCTCATTTCCTAAACCTTGCAGTCAATGCCAAAACCTGAGCTATAAACAAATTACCAGACAGAAAAATAAGGAAAAGCCTTGGAATTTGTACACCAGGATGTTGAGGATTAAGAGTCAGTAAGCCAAGTCTGTTTTTATGAAGTCTGATACCGCCTCAATCCATCACCTTACACAATCACTCTGGCACCTCCCAGCTGCTCCTTATGCCTACCAAAGATAAGCTTGGGTGGAGTTCTGGGAGACTAGCCGCAAAGTATGAGCTTATCAGACATTCCATTCTGGCAAACTTTATCACAGCCCTTACACTGCCATACTACACATTCTTAACACGGTAGCAGCGACGGGCCAAATTTGTGGCTTTACCGTGTAGCAGCGACGGGTCAAATTTGTGGCTTTACCGTGTAGCAGCGACGGGCCAGATTTGTGCCATGCTATAAACCCCAAAAAATAGATAATACATAATCTGATCACAAATGCTTTGATATATATTATGAAATGTTTTTTGTGAGGGGTGATTTTTTTTCCTTTTTCTCGCCTGGAGGGACCATTAATAAACATGACCCCCGCTGCTACCGGGTTAAAGTTCATTCTCTTTATCCTGTCAGACTTAGTTCCTCAGGTATTACAAGCTTCCCAGGTCAGGCAGTAGCAACCAAAAACAGGAAGATGGGGTTGGTGGCACAGACATCCCGGATGTCTGTGCCACTAACTAAATTTTAAGTTTCCATCACTTATCAAAGTTTCCACAACTTATGAGAGCATGCATCTTAACCGTTCATCAGTCACATTGTCTGCCATCCACTGAAACACTATCCCTAACCTCACAGGACAATACTTACTGGATGCTTCATCATCTGCTCCAAGGCCGGAATCCATTTGCAAGAATTAGCATGAAAGTCTTACATCAAAAGCTGTCCTCGAGGCATGAGATTTTGTTTCATCTACACGGGCAAAGGTAAGAAATGAGACCTAGCATCCCACCTGATGCTCCTCCTTCACCTGGCAGAGGACTCACTGTACCGGCAGGACACGAGCTTTACCTGGGGCAGGCTGAGGGGCAGCAAGCGTGGATGCAGAAGGTGGAGAGTCCTGAGGGCGTCCTTCATATTTATGGAGGCAGGAATCCTCAAGGGAGCTAGAGGCATGCAGCTTATCAGTGTGGGGGGCGGAGGGAGGGGCCGGAGGGTTAGTACGGGGGCTTTGGGCTACTGTGGTGTTGAGAAACTTTGAGGTGTGGAGATCGCAGGACTTTGTCAATGTTAGGTCCTCGTCACTCTCTTTATCACCATTGTCAGAGGAAGAGGAGGAAGAGGTATTGTCATCGTGGCTTGACGGGCTGTAGTGAAGGTTGAGGCTAGCACCATGTACAGAGGGGGAGGGCAAAGGGTCAGCACCAGAAGCACCCAAGTCACAGGTTTCCTTGTCAACTATTGAGGAGTGCTGCCCAAGCCTACTAGATGCCTGGCCGTACTGACCGGGCAGGACTCCCACAACTCCACCACCACCACCATCACCACCACCACCAGCACAGTCTACCGCATCTAGTTCCTCATGCACACTAGCCTCTGAAGCAATGGCAGCATTAGACAACAGCACCAGTGGACTTCCTTGGCCCTCCAGAATGGTCCCGGGGTCATGCACCTCCTCCAAGGCTCTGCCAAGGCTGCCAGACTCTCCCGGGCCAGTACCTGGCTTGGTGGGCACCTGCTGGATGTCCTCCTGCTCCCCGTCACCGCTGTGTACACCTGGGGGTTTGGTTAATGGCTCCTCAAGCTTGAGGCGAGACGATGTGGTTAATGCGTTGGTGGAATGTGTGCGGGATGAGTTGTCTGTTGGGTGAGGGCCAGCTGGGGGTGTCCTGTGGGTGGGCTTGCTGTCTGGCCTCCCCTTGAGCTGAGGGAGACACCGCGCCTGGTTAGTCGCCTCACTCGCTGAGCTGCACATTGTCAAGGCTCATACAATGTTATGCCATGTTTGTGAATGTTGTCATTGCTCTGTTAATGTTTGTATTTTAGTTGTTACTGGACTGAAGCAGATTTTGCACACATTTTTTTTTGACTGGTTACATTACCAACAAGTAAATTAGATTCTACAGATGTTAATGGTAAAATGAAGACAATTAAAAAATTCAGCAAATACATTAAAGCAACAAGTTCTCTGTCTACACACACATGCAGGAAATATGTAATTCCTTTGGCAATGCCGTGATCTCACATAAATAAGCATGGAATGGGACATGCCAAACACAGCATACGCAAGTGAGAACACAATAAAATATCAAAATCAAAAAGAAAACATTCATCATGGAGGAGGCTGCTGAGATAAAAATTAGGAGAAATTAATGATACGTTCTTAGGCTGACTCTCTCTGTACTCTTCTTCATACAACATAAGTTGCAATGTAAAGGATAAACAACAACACTGCCTCATCAACCCAGAAGGTGTTGCCAGGTGTCCTGAGGATGTCTTCAACATTTTAACATTCATATCCTTGTCTTGCATTTTTTTTTGTTAATACAAGATATTAGCAGTCAGATTACATCTGTTCTTCACATTCATATTTCAAAATCTGCACATTTTTATCATAGTTATTTAAAGTTGGTATGGGAGAGTCAGCAAATCCAAACATGCTGCAAAACAAACAAAACCAAAACAAAACAAATAAAACATCTAGGTGCTGTGTGGCAGGAGGGAGGAAGAAACACTAAGGAGGAGTGAGTATCAGAGATATTACTGGCGTTTCACTCAGGGCTGCAGGAGGAGGGGAGTTGAGTCGTCCACCCGCGCTCGGCCCCAGCAGCAAAAGAGGAAGCGCTGGAGGAGGTTTGGGCAGGAGCGAGGTGTGCCATCGCCCCCCTGAGTCACAGGTGGGAGGGGCTGTGAGTCACCCTGTCACACACACACACACACACACACACACACACACACACACACACACCTAAACACTATTCACGCCGTTCTCTTGCACTGCTTGGCTTTTGGTCACAGGCTCATTAAAACAATCTTCTTGAAACTTGACTGCTTGACTTCCAAAGTAGACTCATCTAAATGATGTTGCAAGCTCCATGTTCACTAGTGTACATCGTACTCATTCAAAGAAATATATATACCTTCCTGGGTGTAGTGCATCAGCTGTATTTACTTTATTATCTTGCAAAAAAAAGTATGCATTCATGAGCTAATGAAGTTTATGTTTCAAAGACTGAAAGTTAAAATATCAAGAAAGTGGGTGTCTGATGTAGTCAGTGTAGTGCAGCATAAACTGTGTAGATTATTGAAAAATATAATGACTGTGTCATTACATTGTAAATTCAAACAAGCAAGGAGATATAATTTGTTGATGAGCACCTATTTTTGTATCATTATTATTATCTTCTTCTTCTTCTTCTTATTATTATTATTACTTTGGCATTATTTATGACAAAATCATTTGCTCAAGAGCTTTAGGTTGATATGTTTGGCAGGGTCATACAAGTCCTAATTAAGAAGAAATGTGCACACACATGGACACAGGAATGTGTTCAGCTCACTCCTCAAGTCTTGAAGATAATTTTCTTAGCATTTCATCCTGTGGATAAACCTTGGGCTGCTGACAACTTAAAAAAATGCAAAGAATAATTATTGACATCACTGAGTCTCCTGGAACCTTGAAAACTTTCCCTTTTCAGATCCACACAAGAAGTACACACCTGCTGGTTGGACTGTGGCCGAGACAGTCGAGAGCCATCCTGGCGTGGCAGTGGTGTGCCCTCGGGAAGCACCTTCACCTGGCACCTGCAGGTGGTGGTGGCAAGGGTGCTGGTGGCGGTGGCAGTCACCTCCCCAGCATCAGCCAGCGTGCAGTCTGTGAGCCGCAGTGTCCACGTCCCGTACTGGTCACTCTCTGGCAAGGGAGGAAAGACGCTACATAAACAAGTACAAAAACTTTTACTTAGTAGATGTAACATATATCTACAATGGTTTTCAAATATGTAAGGGGTCAATACACATGACTCAAACCATGAATAAAATAATACTTGATATACCTTACTTACATATAAGTTGATTGCATGTAAGGCTGATCCCTCAATAATATCGTCCTCAAATTTCTTCTATATTGTGTGCAAAATTGACTATGGTTTTTCAAATATACATAAGATCCATGTCTGAACTTGAACAAGTGGGGTAGAAAATACTACTTAACAGATTTCAACTCTCCAGGATCCTGATAAACAAAGTGCTCAGAAAAGAACCCTCGGAGCAAATGACTTCTCAGCAGCCATGTCATGCTCAGGTAAGATGAGGCGTCTGGTGGAGAATGATACACACGTGCCAACCCTTAAAAAATGAGGTAATGCTGTCCTACAGTCCCTCAGACAATGAACTTTTGTATACTTGTTGTAGATGTATAGAAACACAACTGACAACATAGATGGAAAGCCATATACACACATATTTTTGTTTCCTTAACTAGGTCTTCTTGCATTTCAACAAAGCCTTGTAGTGGTTTGATGCACAAGTGACACTAGGCTGTGCAGGAAGCTGTGCATGATTCATGACATGCGTCACGCACCTCCTGCAATGCTTGTCACATGTGTATTATTCTCCACAAGAAATCAGCATCATCTTACCTATAACTCTGAACGTGATTTATGGAACTTTATAAAAATGGTGCCTGAGTATCATTCTCTGCCTGGAGTTAGCAACCTCTCATCTATAACTTTGAACGCGATATCTGGCATTTTATGAAAACGGCACTTGTGTATCATTCTCCACCCAGGGCCTCAAATGCTCATGTGTCCAATCCTTATCATAACTATGTGAAGCTAAATATGCCTTCCACAAAAAGTTAAGCATAAAGTTTTTGTCATTTACAATGATTATTTATATTTATAAAAAATCATCATCATCAAGTTGGTTATGTTTCAGGCACACATTTCCAAGACTTGACCTGAGGCGTCCCACTCACCTATGGCCAGGCGAGAGGACGGCTCCAACAGGTGCTTGCCGTGGGAAAAGATGACCCGAGGCTCTGGGTGGCCCTGCACCTGGCACTGAAGGCTCAGCTCCCCACCCTCCTCCACTGTGGTGTCCGTCAGGCCCTTGGTGAAGGTGGGCCGCTTACCTGGCCGTGCGCTGGCTGGTGGGGCCACGAGAATGTGAGGCAAGGTGGGGTTAGCACAGGAAAAAAATGTTAAGTCTGCCATGTTTACACAGTTGTGGGAGAGCACATGTATTTTCCATTTGTCTGAATGCCATCCATTCTGCCATATAATTGAAAATAAGTAGTTCTAGTGTATTTTACTGCTTTAAATTGCTTTGCCATATTCCCAAAAGTTATAGTATAAGAAAAAGTACTCCAAAGCAGCTTGAAAAGTGGTAACCTATATCAATCTGGATTTCTAAGAGATTCCTGAGGGAGAGTAATTCCTTTCAAGCAGCAAACTCAGCATAAAGAAGCGAGTGTTGTTATGAGCAGGAAGTATTATTTATTTCCTGCATCCAACAAGACTGAGTGCTTTTTTATTCCTCGCGTGAAAAGCAACTTTTACATGAGAGTGAGATTAATATTGACTTAATAAAAGCATGGCGCCTTAACATTACAAGTCACGAAATTGCACATCAAACTCTTTAAGGGAGGAAGTGAAGTGGACGGTAACCTTTGTAGTGCACTCGGCAGAACGCCCAGACACAGTGTGAGGTGGTGTAGGCGGCGGCGGCGTACACTCCAGCAGCATTGGGAGTCATGTTGTAGAGGTGGAGGTGGTGCGTGGGGCCTCGCCGCCACGCCCACGCCTCCTGATGCCCGGCACGCACCAGCGACCCGTTGTGGTACCAGGTTATCCCTGCAGACACATCTTTCAGAATACTTCACCAACAGGCAGTTCTTTAAAACTTGTTAAATGACTGATCTAGACCTTTCAGGCAACTATTAGGGACAGAAAACAATGAAATGAGTCTTACAATAGCAATGGCTGCATTTAAAGAATTCCTGGTCCTCTGAATCTTTATCCTCTTTATAGAAAACCCAGACCTTTCTCTCTTTCTCAAAAGAAAATTCAGCCTTCAGAACTCTCAAGTGTTTCCCTCACCCATGGGCCTCTTGGTGTTGAGGGCGCAGGAGAGCCTGAGTGTGCGACCTTGAGGCACAATGCAGTCCTGGGGCGTCTCCACAAACCAGACAGTCTCGCTGCTGCTCTTGGCTTCACTGGGGAGCGGCACCTCCAAGGGTGGACTCAGGATGGTCAGGTCTTCCACTGGGGAGGTCAGGGTCTTGGGAGGGGACTTGTCAGACGCTCTGGAGGATGGTGTGGTGGCGAGGGAGAGGTTTCTGGGGGCAATAAATGGAAATCAGAAAAAATGTTCAATGTCTGTCGTGTCTTAGTTTTAATATAAATTATGGCAGTATCTTCTATTTCAAATGTCTATAGTTGGGTTACCAGGCTGACAGTCTCTATTAAGCTATGCCTTTTGTCTATGATCAGAAAAAGTAGAGATATCCCTGCAGTGGACTAGTAATGGATGAATATGATGATCACTGTTCCCTGGTTATAGTGACTGAACAAGAATCATGAAATATAATAACCGCTGGCAAGATTTTATAAAAATTCCTATACAGTTTGAATTTCCAGGTAATACCACACACACTGCGATGCCACACACCTGGGCTTGGGGATGGGCCGCTCACTGTCTGACACTGATTCAGAGTCCCTGGGAGACCCTCTGGCTGGCCTCCCATTGTAGTGTTCACTGGGGTGTCGGGTGTGTTGGGGCAGGGTGTGGGGGCGTGAGGGAGTGTTGTGGGAGAGGTGATGGGGGAGGGGGGATCTTCTAGCAGACACACGACTCGCTGAGCTGTAGTCGACGGTGTACTCTCTGTCCTGCTGCCCAAACTCAGCAACAATCTCTCCTGTCGAGGAAGGTGATGTGTTGATTTTAGTATTGGTGGCTGGAAGGCTGCCTGAAATGGTGAGTCAGCTGCACAGATGTAAGAGCAAGTTTGATGTTATACAATAATAATATTTGTTTCAGTATGTATCTGGAGAATTTCATTAATGAAACTGAATATATTTCATCACTTGGAAACAAAAAAATGGACTTCTACAACAGTTCCCTTACCCAGATAAATTTCTTACTTAACATTGAAAAAAAAAAAAAAAAAAAAAAAAAAAAAAAATCTAATTAAAACACAGACATCCAAAGAAATGTCTGCTTCAGCAAGCCTTGAGGGTGTGCCTGCCAGCTCACCTGCCAGCATGGAGAGTTCCCGAGAGGCAGCAGTGTGGGGGCTCGGGTACAGCCCCTCGCCCTCCCCGTCACTGTCACTCCATGGCTCGCTGCTGCCCACCGACCGCTGCTCAGACAACTCTGACAGCTCATCAACGT
The DNA here is from genome assembly GCF_024679095.1 of Eriocheir sinensis. NCBI lineage: Eukaryota > Metazoa > Arthropoda > Malacostraca > Decapoda > Varunidae > Eriocheir > Eriocheir sinensis. The sequence continues at coordinate 5,235,877 of NC_066575.1, read as the reverse complement.
CTCTGCAGCACGGTGGATTTCCATTTTTAAAGAAGTGGTGGTGGAAACACTCAAGACACCACTGACCAAGATTATGAAACGTTATCATGAAAAGGTTGTTAAACAGCTCAAGAAAGAATATCTGTGCTGAAGTGATAACAATGACACCGGCCAGACACACATCTTTGCTGAGCTTACTGGCCATCTGTTTTCACCTTGAATGGTTTCCTTCACCTTGGAAAACTGCCATACACAAATACACCATACATATTCATTTAGCTATGAGCAGACATGACTTAAATGAAGCCCATACCACTATTCTGGCATTTTCTTCAAGGAAATCCTACTGACCTGTTTCCTACGGTGGGGGTGACGTGGTCCTCGGGGTTGGGGATGAGCATGGTGACGGGGTCTGAGGCGTGGTTCCCCGCCAGGCGGTGCCGGCGGAAGAGCCAGTTCTCCTCCCAGGAGTCTGCGTCGACCACCATGTCGCCGGGACTCACCTCACAGCACTCACTGTCTGAGCAAGAGTCTGGAGGCAACAAGAAATGATCAGTCAGGCTCCAAGGGAAGATTTTAAGCTTTGTGAGGTTTTCATACCTTTAGGCTTTTATTAATAAACTGAGGAAAGGCAAGAATGCAGTAAGGACTACTCATGATGGGGTTACTTGTAAACATCATAGTATTCATATTCCCTTATGGGAAGTCTGGTATATATATACTTGACTTATCAACTGATTATGTAAATGAAGGTGGGTACTGATTGATAGTTTATAGTTAGTGTGGATATTATAGTGTGGATATTATAATGTGGATATTACAGTGTGGATATTATAATGTGGATATTATAATGTGGATATTAGTGTTGATATTATAGTGTGAATATTAGTGTGGATATTATAGTGTGGATATTACAGGGTGGATATTATAATGTGGATATTACAGTGTGGATATTATAGTGTGGATATTATAATGTGGATATTACAGGGTGGATATTATAATGTGGATATTACAGTGTGGATATTATAGTGTGGATATTATAATGTGGATATTACAGGGTGGATATTATAATGTGGATATTACAGTGTTGATATTATAATGTGGATATTACAGTGTGGATATTATAATGTGGATATTACAGTGTGGATATTATAGTGTGGATATTATAATGTGGATATTACAGGGTGGATATTATAATGTGGATATTACAGGGTGGATATTATAATGTGGATATTACAGTGTTGATATTATAATGTGGATATTACAGTGTGGATATTATAGTGTGGATATTATAGTGTGGATATTACAGTGTGGATATTATAATGTGGATATTACAGTGTGGATATTATAATGTGGATATTACAGTGTGGATATTATAATGTGGATATTACAGTGTGGATATTATAATGTGGATATTACAGGGTGGATATTATAATGTGGATATTACAGTGTGGATATTATAATGTGGATATTACAGGGTGGATATTATAATGTGGATATTACAGTGTGGATATTATAATGTGGATATTACAGTGTGGATATTATAATGTGGATATTACAGTGTGGATATTATAATGTGGATATTACAGTGTGGATATTATAATGTGGATATTACAGTGTGGATATTATAGTGTGGATATTACAGGGTGGATATTATAGTGTGGATATTACAGTGTGGATATTATAATGTGGATATTACAGGGTGGATATTATAGTGTGGATATTACAGTGTGGATATTATAATGTGGATATTACAGTGTGGATATTAGTGTGGATATTATAGAGTGGAGCAGAGTGTCTGTTCTTGGATATTACAGTGTGGATGTTATAGTATGGAGCAGTGTCTGTCCTTGGATATTATAGTTGTGGGTGTGGAGCCGAGTGAGGGAAGGTGAAGGTCAAGGTCAAGGTCAAGGGGTGAGAGGGTGGGGCCAATCACCCAAACATAAGAGCTTTGATTTAGTAAGGGTTGAGGTATTGGGTATTGAGTTTGTAAGGATTAAGTTAGTGGGATTAAGTTAGTGGGATTAAGTTAGTGGGGGTAAAGTTAGAGGGTGTTAAGAGAGTGGGAGTTAAGTTAGTGGGAGTTAAGGTAGTGGGGGTTAAGATAGTGGGGGGTGAGTTAGTGGGAGTTACTTTAGTGGGGGTTAAGTTAGTGGGGGTTAAGTTAGTGGGGGTTAAGATAGTGGGGGTTAAGATAGTGGGGTGTGTTTGTGGGAGTTAAGTTGGTGAGGGTAAAGTAAGTGGGGGTTAAGTTTGTGAGGATTAAGTTAGTAGGGGTTAAAATAGTGGGGGTTGAGTTAGTGGGAGTTTGGTTAGTGTGGGTAAAGTAAGTGGGGGTTAAGTTTATGAGGATTAAGTTAGTAGGGGTTAAGTTAGTGGGGGTTGAGTTTGTGGGAGTTAAATTAGTGGGGGTTAAGTTTGTGAAGATTAAGTTAGTTGGGGTTAAGATAGTGGGGGTTGAGTTAGTGGGGGTTAAGTTAGTGGGGGTTAAGTTAATGGGGGTTAAGTTAGTTAGTAATACACACACACCTTGTATAATGTCCCGCCCCAGCTCAGGGAAGGACACCCGCCTGGAGGTCACCTGGGCGGGGTCAGGCAGGGCCACGGGCAGGCAGGACACGAGGGGGTCTTGCGTCACCGAGTGCTGGGACACCTTCTTGTGGCGCCGCGTCCTCCGCCGATCCTCCAGCGACCCTCGGGAGCCGTGCCACGACCCGCCGGAGTCACTGACATCACCCTCGTCCTCGTCCTCGTCGTCGTCTGTCACGTGGTGTGTGGTGACCTCCTCAACGTGCTCCTCGATCTGGGGAAAGTTGGGAAAGTTTCGTTCAGTCGGCGCAACATCTGTGGTCATATGCCGGAGAGAGACAGAAGGGGAAGGAATTAGAGAAGGGAACAGACCCCAGGAAAAGGGACACAACCCCCAATTAATACCTCCCATTCACTGCTGCCTCGATCTGGGAAGGGTGTGCACTCAATAATCTTTCTCTGAACATGACTCCTTTGCTTGTTCTGTGGACACTATACCGTATTACCCAAGTACACATATTTGACAAGGCTTTCCTAGGAGTTTTGGGCATTTCCGGGAGTAGTTTTATGACCCATAGTGGTAGTTTGGCCTTTCTTCTGTACCGTGAACCTAAAGAAACACTCATTTGAACCCAGTTGATCCCCTCTTTGACCTTTAGAAATATTCATGTGAGAAACGAAGGTGTCTTATAATACCGCTCAATGGCTGGTATTATAAGACATTCTCACTTCTCACATCAACTATTTCTAAAGGTCAGAGAGGGGGTCAGTCGGGTTGCAGTGAGTGTTTCTTTAGGTTCACAGTACAGAAGGGTCAAACTACCACCAAGGTCATAAAACTACCCCTGGAAATGTCCCAAACACCTACGAAAGCCTTGTCAAATAGGTGAACTTGGGCTACGAAATGTTTAGTAATACGACCCATAGTATAGTTTTGGGTATTGATTGATTGATTGATAGTTTATTGTTGCAAGTAAACGAAGGAGAAGGGAGGAGCATGCCATCCCAACCCCCAGGCAGGACAGAGTGTGATTATACATCTAAGGATACATGTGGAAGTAGCAGTATTTACTTATTTACTTTATACATTCAATCATTATCTTCTTCACTCTTTGTCTGATTGCCTGATGCCTTGGTTTAGCTGGATTATAAGATACCAATTTAAGCGCATGGAAGTGTCTGCAAATGTTTGGGGCTGTGGTTAAAATTGGGGAGTTTTTCAAATATTTTTCCTCCTCTACTTCCTTTGCTACTTGATGCGTACCACAAGGATTGGAGGACACTAGGAAGCTACTGTCCTGTTGCACGGTGAAAACCTTAAACCAATGTATGACTGACTTTTTATCTATAAGGATTAAGTACAACACATCGCCATAGCTGGCTGCTTAATATTTAATCTCTTTTTTTTTCAAGTTAATGAAAATAGTCCATCTTTTTTTCACTTTCAGTTATTTCTCTATTTATTTATTAATGGAATGGTAAATTTATTATATAATTGAACTATTTAATATTGATCTAATACGTGATTTATTGAAGTATTTATCAATTTATTTAAGCACCAAGGTTAAAAAGAGCAACAAAGTCAAGAGGGAGTGAAGTCAGTCGGCTAGCCCGCCTTTAGCCACAATAAATACGGCCACACGCCAGACTTTTTAAAGCTGGCGTGCGTGCGGCGCGGCGCCCTGATGAGCCACGCACCTTGAACTGCAGGGGCGCGTCGAGGGCGGCGTGGGCGGGGCCCCAGCACTCGTCCGTCACCACCCCCTGGTCCGGGCTGGCCGTGGGGGGGCGGTGGGGGGCGTGGCGGGCGGGGGGCGTTAGTGACCTCTCCTCGCTGCCCTCGGACCCAGCCTCGCTCTTGTGACGGCCGCGGCGGCTCTCCTTCGCCCCTCCTGCTGGGACACGTGGGAGGGAACAGAGGGGGAGAGTTTTTATCATTTATTTACTTCTTTGTCTGTTTGTTCTGCTTGAGGATCTGTAAACCAATTAGCCTGTTTTTATCATTTATTTACTTCTTTGTCTGTTTGTTCTGCTTGGGGATCTGTAAACCTATTAGCCTGTTTTTATCATTTATTTACTTCTTTGTCTGTTTGTTCTGCTTGGAGATCTGTTAGCCTTACATTTTACACGTTATGAACCCAGGCATGCAACCATGATCATTGTTTGTAATGCATCCAAGTCAGCTTCTAAATACGAGACATCATAAAACAGTCTCTTCTTTTGTTAGTTTTCTTCAAATGAATCATGTTTGGGTTTCACTTTTCACACGTTACGAACCTATACAGTGCATGCAGCTGTGATCTGTCAACTTATAATACATCAAAGTTAGTATCTGAACGGGAAACAAACCAGGAAATGAACACTGACACTAAGATCTAACGCATGGCTCTCTTAATTAAGAAAAAAAAAAATAATGGAAGAGTCGCCTTTCTTACTGTTTAAATGATCTGTACTCTGATGAAAGAATAATGGAAATAAGTAGCATATCTTACTGTTTTAAATGACCTGTAGGCTACTCATACTGAAAAAAAGAACACTGGAAGAGAGTTGCATATCTTACTGTTTATAATGACCTGTAGGCTACTTTGATACTGAAAAAAGAATAATGGTAGAGAGTTGCGTATCTGTTTATGACCCCCGCGCGGCGCCGCCAAGGACACTCCTCAACAGACTCCCTGGGCGCCGCTTCTCACCTGACATGCCGCTGTCCGTGTCCGTGCTGGCGACATCGTGGCTCACCTCAATCGTCACTTCGCTGGGCCGCTTCCCGTCACAGGACTCCAGCACCTGCGGCACGTACACGGTGACACACACACACACACACACACACACACACAGAGGAGGCAGTCTTCTGGTTCGGGACTTAACTAAAATGCTTCAGAAATCGGTCATATATAAGAATAAGTGATAAATTACGTAATATCATGAGTATGGCGCAAGAAGAGAAGAGATAAAGATGAGAAAGAGAGGACGAGAAAGAGAGGGGTGAGGGAGAGAAGGGTGAGGAAGAGAGGGGTGAGGAAGAGAGGGGTGAGGAAGAGAGGGGCGAGGAAGAGACGAGTGAGGAAGAGAGGGGCGAGGAGGAGAGGGGCGAGGAAGAGAGGGGCGAGGAGGAGAGGGGCGAGGAAGAGAGGGGCGAGGAAGAGAGGGGTGAGGAAGAGAGGGGTGAGGAAGAGAGGGGCGAGGAAGAGAGGGGCGAGGAAGAGAGGGGTGAGGAAGAGAGGGGTGAGGAAGAGAGGGGCGAGGAAGAGAGGGGCGAGGAAGAGAGGGGTGAGGAAGAGAGGGGTGAGGAAGAGAGGGGTGAGGAGGAGAGGGGCGAGGAAGAGAGAGGCGAGGAGGAGGATGCGAAGAGAGAGGAAATAGTGGAACAGAGAGAAACGAGGATGAAAAGGAAGAGATAATGAAGGAAGAGAGGGATAAGGAGGAAAAGAGAGGTGATGATAGGAAGAAGAGTAGGGCGGGACAGAGAAGGATGAAAAGGAGGAGGAGGAATTAGAGGAACAGAGATGAGGAAGAAGAGGGTGGGAATGAGAGGAGGAGGAGGAGGAGGAGGAGGGATTGGAGGAACGGAGATGAGGATGCGGATGAAGAGGGAATGAAGATGTAGCGGAGGAGGAGGAGGAGGAACAGAGATGAAAAAAGAAAGAGATGAAGGAATTATGACGCAAAGGAAGATAGGACGAAAAAGTAAAAGAAAAATGAAGACGACGAAAAAGAAAAGGAAATAGAGAAACGCACAGACAAACTAACCAATCCATCTATCTCTTAACAGCAACAGGCGGACACACACACACACACACACACACACACACACACAGCACCAGACACACAAACAATCTAGCGAGGAGCAAAGACGAACGAAGAGGAGGAGGCAGAAGAAGACAAAGAGGAAAAGGGGAATAGAGGAACACACTAACACATGAACACACACATACTAACCCTTCCACGCCCCTCTGCCCATCAAACAAGCAGTCACAACACAACACATACGAGACAAACACTGAGGCTTGACTTGTGTTCCCAGACTGACCACACATGACAGGCTTCCTTCCTCCTCCTCCTGCACCCTCGCTAGCTATGTAAGGGAGATTCCTGACCTCTGCTGTGTGTGTCTTTAAGGGTCATCTTCTTCCCTCCTAAGTGACATACATTCATTGGTTCGTTCACAAGAATTGGTTATCTTTTAAGGAAGAGAGAGAGAGAGAGAGAGAGAGAGAGAGAGAGAGAGAGAGAGAGAGAGAGAGAGAGAGAGAGAGAGAGAGTGTGTCTATAAGTCTATATTCCTCTTCCTTGTTTTTGTGGCAATGTACTCTCTCTCTCTCTCTCTCTCTCTCTCCCAGTAATAAGAGTGACAACGTCTTCAAATTAGTTATAATAAAATCAAAACAACAAATAAGATGCTAGAGGTAAGAACAGACTATCTCTTAAGTATTAAAATGAAGAAAAAATGAAAACAGAAAATGAAGAAATATGACAAACTCCCTTACACCCATAACCAGAAACGCCTTAAAAAGATAGCTATTATAATCTCAGGTTCATACGAAAGAAGGTAAGAGGGACGGTAGATACAGGATCCTTAAAATGCTATATCTGAGGTAGCGAGAACAAGGGCTTTTCCTAACGTCCTCCACCTCACTTGATGTTTAACTCGAGTGTAATTAATCTTGTTCGGCTAGTGTGTGTGTGTGTGAAAAGACGGTACAAAACGACCCCCCAAAGACGTATATATATGCAGTAATAAGAGACTTTATTAGACATAGAAAGTTGGCGATGATGAGAAACAATGAAAAACTAAATAAACAAATAAATATCGGTCAGAATGAAGGAAGAAATACAAATACAAGAGGAAAAGGAAAACACGTACAACTAAAGAACATCATTTTCACTTGTGCTTACTCAAAATAGGATGACAAAAAAAGAAAAATGAAAAAAAAAAATCGTACTTCCGAGACTTCTTACGTAAGGGATTCCTGCATGACACACGGTAACTGGCTTCTCTCTCTCTCTCTCTCTCTCTCTCTCTCTCTCTCTCTCTCTCTCTGCTGGGATCAATAAGTTCTCATACATTCGATATATCTATTTTTGTATTATGGCTTATAGGAATGTCTGTGTACTCTCTCTCTCTCTCTCTCTCTCTCTCTCTCTCTCTCTCTCTCTCTCTCTCTCTCTCTCTCTCTCTCTCTCTCTCACTAGATTATCGTACTCAAACAACAACAAAAAAGAATAAAAACAACGAATTATTGATGTATTTTTTTCAATAAAAAGTGCAATAGAATGTTCTTAGTACGATAATTTGGTAGTCGGAAAGTACGATAATCTGGCGACGCGTTGCTACACTCACCTTGTTGAGGATAGCCGTGGCCAGGATGTCCTCGTAGGTGTGGGAGTTGAAGTCCTCCACGGGGGTCTCCGGGGACACGGCGGGGTCGTAACCCTCCATCTAGGGCGGGGAGGGAGGGGGGAGGAGGAGGGGGGAGGGGGAAGGAGGGAGAGGAGGAGGAGGAGGAGGGAAGAAGATTGGAAGATGAAATGGTGAATAGATGAAGAACAAAAATAAAAAAAGTGAAATAACAAGGAAAAAAAGAAGACGATTACAAAGAAAGAAGAAAAAGAAGAAAGAAGATGAAGAGGAGGAGAAATAAAAGGACGAAAGGAGAGGATATGGGTGAAGGAAGAGGAAAATAATAAAAAGATTTAGATATCGTAAGGGATAATGTTATCAAAATATTCAGTACAACGTAAAATAACAATGCTACAACTACTAACACTACCTACAATTACTACTACTACTAACCCACTCACTCGCCAAAAGAAGATTATGTTATGTTAATTCCTACTCACTTAACTATGTCCCCAGTCTCTCTCTCTCTCTCTCTCTCTCTCTCTCTCGTGCACTCACCCATAAAGACAAAAAATCTCCCTCTCCCTTTTATCACCTTTTTCCCTTCCTCTGTTCTCTCACCCTTGCGTACTTTCCTCCTCCTCCTCCTCCTCCTCCTCTCCTCCACTCTTCCTCTTCCTCCTTCCCTAGTCCCCTTTCCCATGTTCCTCTCTCTCCCTGTCACTCCTCCTCCTCCTCCTCCTCCTCTCCTCCACTCTTCCTCCTTCTCCTTCCCTAGTCCCCTTTCCCATGTTCCTCTCTCTCCCTGTCACTCCTCCTCCTCCTCCTCCTCCTCCTCCTCTTCACAGTCATTTTCTCGCTACTGTTTTCCTTCCCTCCCTTCCTTCCCTTCCCTTGACCATATTTTTCCAGGCAGCTTTTTATTGTCCTCTTTTACGAACCCTTCCCTCTCATCGTCTTTCTCTCTCCTCCTTCTTCTCTGTTACTACTACTACTACTACTACTACTACTACTACTACTACTCCCTTCTGTTATTACTGCTACTGCAACTACTATTACCCTCTATCATCTTCAAGCCTCTTTCCCTTCAATTTCTCTCTTCCTCAACCTTTCTCCCTTCATCCCATTTCCGTTTCCTTCTCGTTTCTTCCTTTCCCCTCTCCTATTCATTTCTGTCCTTCGCCTTCCCATCATCTCTCCCCTTACCTATTCCCCCCTTTTCCTCCCTGTCTCCCTCTCCCTTCCCCCTTCCCTTTTCCTCTCCCTCTTCCTTCCCCCATTCCCCTTCCCTCTTTCCCCCTCCCCCCTCCCCTTCTTCTTCTTGTCCTTCCTCTTTTCCCCCTCCCCCTTACCTGTCTGGGGAGGATCATGGCGTCGCGGAGCACCTGCGTCACGTGATCAGTCAGCTGGGTGTGGCGGGTGGTGGGGAGCTCCTCGGGGGGCAGGGGCCGGTCTGGGGGGGGGGGGGTAATGGTGATGATGATAACAGTAATAATAACAACAAAAGGATTAAAGTAGAAAAAAATAAAAAAATAAGAGTAATACGTAAGGAATAAAAATCAGAAAAAACAAGAATAAGAATAATCATAGGAAGAGGAATAAAAATAATAAAGATAATAAGAAGATCAAGAATAATAATTAGGAAAAGGAATAAAAGTGGAAAAAGAAAAAAATAAGAAAAAGAATTATCATAGAAAGAGGAAGAGAAAGTAGAAGAAGAAGAAGAAGAATCACCATCACCCTTTCTGTTATTCTTACTCTTAGTGTTATCTTGAAAAGTAAGAATTAGTTAAGAATAAGCGAGACAATCAAAACATCAACAACAACAACAACAACTACTACAACTACTACTACTACTACTACTACTACTACTACTACTACTACTACTACTACATCACCGCTACCCCTTCATTCACAGTATCTATCGTGAGTACCACAGTCCCTTTAATATTACTCGAGGCGCTCAGGTAACGTGCTCACCTTTCCTTACCTGCCCTCGCTACACACACACACACACACACACACACACACACACGTTCTTTAATTGTACACACACTTCCTCCCTCCCCCACGGACACACATACACATACACATACACCCACCCACATAGTAAAGAGTCACTCCTCCTTCCCTTACACCCACATCTGTTTTTTTTTCCAGATATATTGAAACACATGATTTTCCTAACTTTGCACTGTCTTTCCTTACATACATATATAGTTGATTCTCCTTTCTTTCACATACATATATACTTGATTGTACACACCCTTGCTTCCTTCCACTCACATGTCTTTTCTTTCACATAATCTCACTCATTTTCCTTACTATGCTCATACTTGTCTTATCGTTCACACATGTATATATACACCTGATATTATGAACACTTGTATTATTTTCTCTCTCTCTCTCTCTCTCTCTCTCTCTCTCTCTCTCTCTCTCATACATACATACATATAGCTGTCCCTTCTCTAACATATGTATACCTGTTTTTTTTTTTATCTCACACACACCTGTCTTAATTGACTTTTCCAAACATGCACACTTACCAGAACACACACACACACACACACACACACACACACACACACACACAAACACCTGGCCACTTATTATAAAAACTTTCCTCATTAGCAATTTCCGCATAACGAGAGCGCTTATCAAAATCTCATTACCCGACGCACCTTACCACAACTTTTTACCAATTTACTTCCGTCTCCCCTTAAACCCCCCTCTCTCCCTCCTTCCCCCTCCCCCCTGACCTCGTTCATCCTGTTTACCTTGCCCACCTTGATCGTCCTGTAAAAAATAAGAGTCTTGTCCTGTTCATCCTGTCCTGGGTTGTGTTTTTTATTGTTTGTTTCTTTATATTTCCGTCTCCTGTAATTTTATCTAGTGGCATTAGTTTAGACGAGTTAGTCCTGTAGTATCGCTTTTAAAGGTAGTGTGTCGTGTTACTAGTATTCTTTAGTGGTTAATCTTCCTGCACTGACTGAGACTGTTTAGCAAGGAAAGGAGAGAGAGAGAGAGAGGGAAAGGGAGCAGGGGCGAGGGAAGGAAAGGAGGAGAAAATGGAAGAGGAGGAAACGTGAAGAGATGACAGGAAAGGGGAGAAGGAGCAGGGGCGAAGGAAAGGAGAAGGGAGGAGAAAAAGAAACAGTTGTAAATGGGAGGAGATGAGAAAAGGGAGGAGGAGGAAGAATGAAAAGTTGTATAGGAAAAAGGAGTAGATGGGAAGGGAGGAGGAAGAATGAAAAGTTGTATAGGAGAAAGGTAAAGGAAGGGAGGAGTAGATGGGAAGGGAGGAAGAAGAAGGGAAAGAAGTAGGGGAGTAAGGTAAGGGAAAGGGGAAGTAGAGTGGTGATTGAGATGGAAGAGAGGCTTGAAAATGTTAAGGAAAAAGGGTGAGTGGTAGTAGAAGTAGTAGTAGTAGTAGTAGTAGTAGTAGTAGTAGTAGTTGATCGTATTTCATGGCATTCTCTTGTGTGGTTCAATTTTTATCTTCCTACATAAAAAAAAAACCCTGACTGAGGATGTTTAATGTTGGCAAGAGTAATGATTTTGTGGACTTACTAACCCATATCTTTTAAACCAAGCAATCTCCTTCCTATCTCGCCTCAATAATGGATAAGAAATAGATCTAGCTCCCTTCTCGCCTCAATATAATGGATAACAGAAATCTAGCTCCCTTATCGCCTCACAAATAGATTCAGGGAGCCTTTAACTTTCCACTAAACTCGAGACAAGTAACAAATTTAGATGACTTAAAATTTGACATCGATTTTGACCCCTCTTTCGGCCACCTCTTTGGATTCTTTTTAGGAGCAGCGAGTAGCGGGCTTTTTCTTTTATTATTGTTTCCTTTTTTTGTGCCCTTGAGCTGTCTCCTTTGTTGTAAAAAATAAATAAATAAAGACGCCATCCTCTCACGCTGTCTTAACTGTTCGTCTTCATCTCGCAACCCTTGTTTATTACGGTCTATCATTCCGCACATTACTTCATCCTTTAACGTAATTACCTTAACCCTAGATTACCATAATGAGTCCTCGGTTAAGCCTCCTTCATTATGCGCATGATGAGCTTAGCCTCGCACTGATCGCCCTGCACCCTTATCAGCTCAGCCATAGCCCAGTCATCTCTCAATGTATCTTGTGGCCTCGCTTCACTCCCCTAATTAACCTTCTCTAACCATTACTAAGTTTAACAAGTCTTTTAGGAGCGGTTTGAGCAGTACAACACCCCTTTTTCTCTATTCAGGAGACCACATTGATATAGACACTGAAAACTATTAATATGATGAGAACGACAACTCTTTTCCTAACATTCCTTATCATTTACCTCAATATTATGTGCCTCAGTTTATCCTTCATTACCCGAGTCTAGTATCCTATGGCATTACCCGAGTCTGGTATCGTATGACCTTACCTGAGTCTAGTATCCTATGACATCACCCGAGTCTAGTATCGTATGACCTTACCTGAGTCTAGTATCCTATGACCTTACCTGAGTCTAGTATCGTATGACCTTACCTGAGTCTAGTATCGTATGACCTTACCTGAGTCTAGTATCCTATGACCTCACCCGAGTCTAGTATCGTATGACCTTACCTGAGTCTAGTATCCTATGACCTTACCTGAGCCTGCTGTAGTATCCTTTGACATTACTTGGGTGTCATAGTTCTTGTTGCCTGACCTTCCTCCTTAATCTATCATCCTTTCTTTTCTCTCTTTCTGTCCCGTCCTTCGTCTAACCTTACTCCCACTCGGCCCCTTGAAGCTCCCAGTCTTAGGTTCACGCACTTACTGAGTATGGACATCTGCAGGGAGTGGTTGAGGCGCGCTATGGCCGTGCTGAGGGCAGCGTGGTGGGTGCTGAACAGCCGCCGCTCTGCAACATGCAAAGCCGCGTGCAAAGGTTAGCAAGGACATGCACACAGACACACAGACACACAGAAACTTGCTACGCATTTCACCCTTCACTGAGCCACAGACACACAGAGACAGGCTGCGTGCTGTAGTCTTGGGCACAGACGCACACTATTTCGCTATGTACTGTTGGCTACAGGCATACATGTGTTTTGGACGGTAGCACAGTGATTTAGAGGTACTGAAGCATAACATGGTAATAAATGCATAATAAAAATAAGTAATAATAATAATGATAATGACAATAACAACGATAACAATAATAATAGTAATAATAATAATAATAATAATAATAATAATAATAATAATAATAATAATAATAATAATAAAATAGTAATAATAATAACAATAATAATGAAAAATAAGTAGAGGATGAAGAAGACGAATTAGGAGAAAACGTAGAAAAAAACGAAGAAAACGAAGTAAAAATAATAACGACAATAATAATAATAATGATAAAACAACAACAACTGCAACAACAACAACGATAATTACCAACAAAAACAACAACACATTCCATTCGTGCCAAAATCCTCACCGCGGCCACGCCATGAACACACACACACACACACACACACACACAGACCTAATAATAAATAATATAATCAATAGCGAATTTCTGCTCCACTCGCACTACTACATAATTTTGGCAACACTGACAGACCAAGACAAGACGAGACATGCAACTCAACCAACACAACAGTTCTATGGAGTTTGACATATATATCCATGCATACCTATATATACATGCTCCTAATGAAAAGACCCGAAGCTTAAGTTCACTGCTAATACAAATTCCTTCACATAAAGCAACATTACGATCTATTATTTACAGTTTCATACGTCCGGCAACCACAAGTCCCTCACATCCACCGTTTCCAGATTGTCGTACTCAGAGCCGCGTATTTACCCATAACTGTTGGCAAGAAGCACCAATAATTAACCATTTAAACGATAACCATACATGAAGGCAGTTATTTGGGTGATGAAAGCAATTTTTGGGTCGGAAATCGGCAAACATAAGAGGCAGAGTACGATAATCTGGCAACGTTGCTCACACCCTCACGGAAAACTTATCGTACCGCACTGAACACCCCGCCAATACATATCTCCATTATTCTCGCTAAACTGAGGCACACCATAAAAGCAATCGGCGCCGACACCCCACCAGGAGTCGGCGGAAACAGTAAATTATCGGGCGTATCGTGTCTCGGGGCGGAACCTCCTCGGTGCAGGACGGGAAGTAAGGAGGCAAAAAGAGGCTCCACCACCAGGGCGAGACGGTACCAAGGTGACTACGAGCATAACGCTAGTCTTGCGCGCGGGACTGAGGAGGAGGTGGGGTTAGGGAGAGAGGGAGAGAATGAAAGGGAGAGAGGGAAAGAATGAAAAGGTTAAAGGAACTCATTCATAGCGTCATACATAAGAGGTAAACAGAGGAGGAGGAGGAGGAGAGGTAGAATGTGGAAGAACGAGGAAAAAGGGAAAAAGGACGATGAGGAAGAGAAAGAAGGAAAGGAGGAGGAAAAGGACAGCGAGAAAGAACAATAGAAAAAGGGAATAAGAAGGAAGAGGAAAATGAGTAAGGAAGGAGGAAGAGATAAAAAGGCAATGATGAGGAGAAAGAGGAGGAAAAAAAACATGAGGAAGAGGAACAGGAAATGGAGGTGGAGGAGGAGGAGGAGGAGGAAGAACAGGAAACGAGGAAGGAGGAAAACTTGGGGGAAAAGGCGTTGGAGGAAAAGGAGGAGGATGATAATGAGATGGAGAATGACTGTGGAGGAGGAGGAGGAGGAGGAAAAGGAAATGGAGGAGGAGGAGGAAAAGGAGGTGGAGGAAGACTGAGACGAGGGAAGAGAAAAGGGAGGTGGAAGAGGAGGAAAGAGAGCAAGGACACACACACACACACACACACACACACACACACACACAATGCAATCTCTCTCTCTCTCTCTCTCTCTCTCTCTCTCTCTCTCTCTCTCTCTCTCTCACCGTGACAGTAGCAGTAATAGTGGAGGAGCAGTTCCCATTTGGCCTGCTCCGATATCTTGTTCAAATCCTCCGGGGCAGCTTGTAAGGGAAGGCGGGTCGAGTTTATTTACCTATTAACCCTCATCTCCCCCTCTCCCTCCCCCGTTACGAAGGTTTAAAAAGGTTAGGGAAGGGAAACATACACGTGGAAACTGTTAAGGAGGTAAATAATGTGGCTGGATGAAGAGTGAATGAGTAAAGGTGAATGGGAATATGTACGTGAAAAAAAAGGAGAATGAAAACTAGCCATATTCTTTTCCCCTATAAGATAAGAACATAAGAACGTAGGAGTCTGCAAGAGGCCGGTAGGGTTGTACTGGAGGCAAGCTATGGTGTTGAAACCCTATAACCAAATGCCGTTTCTGAGATAATGAAAGGGAACATATGAGATACTTAATGTTTGAGGTTGAAATTACGTGAAACAAGTTACTGATTGAGATAGCAGGAGACATAATGAAAGGGAACATATGAGATACTTAATGTTTGAGGTTGAAATTACGTGAAACAGGTTACTGATTGAGATAGCAGGAGACATTCACTGTTGTAGAGTAAAAGAGTTAGCCGAATATCGTTTTGAATATTGTTAGAAAAGCCAGGAAATAGGGGAAAATATCCTTCCCCCCTAAAAAAAAAAATCAAGGGAAAAGACAGATATTGAAGAAGACCAAGTACTGATTCCAGATACCTCGACAAAGGAGACAGTCTTAAGTAATACATAGAGCCAAAGGTTGTTAACAAGGAAACAGAGGATAGCACTTTACATTACGGGTTTAAAAAAAAATATAGTGAAATCTATATATGAAAAAAAAAAACACTAATGTCGCAGTTAAGGACTTTTTGGGGGTAAAGGTAGAATGAGGCAGAGCAAGAAAAAGAAAACAGCGTGGAAAAAAAACTATCCAGAAAACAGAGGAAAAAACTATCCAGAAAACAGAGGAAAAAACTATCCAGAAAACAGAGAGGAAAAAACTATCCAGAAAACAGAGAGGAAAAAACTATCCAGAAAACAGAGAGGAAAAAACTATCCAGAAAACAGAGAGGAAAAAACTATCCAGAAAACAGAGAGGAAAAAACTATCCAGAAAACAGAGAGGAAAAAACTATCCAGAAAACAGAGAGGAAAAAACTATCCAGAAAACAGAGAGGAAAAAACTATCCAGAAAACAGAGAGGAAAAAACTATCCAGAAAACACAGAGGAAAAAACTATCCAGAAAACAGAGAGGAAAAAACTATCCAGAAAACAGAGAGGAAAAAACTATCCACATAACAGCGAGGATAAAAGGGAGCCCGAAAACGGAGAGAAAACTATCTAGGAAACAACAAGTAAAAATTAAGGCGACCCGAATACGAAGAGAAAACTATCTAAAAAAGTGCGGAAAAATGACTATCCAGAAAACAGCGGAGAGAAAACTATCCCAAAAAGAAACCCAAAACCGCAGCGAAGAGAAAGAGCGAGAATTCCAAAGTCAAGGTCAATTTAGTTCTTGTCACGCCACCTCACACGCCCCCCCCCCCCCTCGCCCCTCCCTCGACTCCACCCTTCTCCCTTACACCCTCCCCTTACACCGGCACCCCTTAACCCCTCTACCCACACACCACCTCACGCCCCTCCCCTCACTACCACCTCCCCTTGACTCCACCCATCCCCCCATTTCCTCCCTTACCCCCCATGACGCCACCTCACGCCCCTCCCTTTACTCCCACCTCCCTTTGACTCCACCCTTTCCCTTACTGTGGCACCCCCTTCCCTCCCTTACCCCTTCATGACGCCACCTCACGCCCCTCTCTCATTCCCACCTCCCCCTGACCCAACCCTTCTCCCCTTCCCCTCCCTTACCCCCCATGACGCCACCTCAAGCCCCTCCCCTCACTTCCTCCTCCCCTTCCCCCCACGGTGACCCCCCTCCCACCCCCCCTTTATCTCTTACAACAGCCTGCGCCCTTCTGTTTCTTTTTTTTTTCATCACTCTTACAACACTAATGGATTGTTTTTATTTATAACGTTTATGCTTCCGATTTATACACTAATGATACATGTTGCAAAATCAGACCACATCTAATCCGGAATAATGATGTTGAGACAGAGGAGATTGTAAGCTTATTTTCAACGTAAGAGAACACCGACATCAAAGTTTTTTTTTTTTTTTTTTTTTTTTTTTTTTTTTAAAGCAAAGGAGACAGTGCAAGGGCGTAAAAAAAATAAAAAAAAAATAATGAAAACAAAAAAAGCCCGCTATTTACTGCTCCTAACTTGTGGCGTTTGCACGTTCCTATCTCATGTATTTGTAGTTCTTCTATCTCTCTATCTATTTTTCTATCCTGCCTTTCTTATATATCTCACTACTCATATAATACCTCCGTCTAGCTACGAACTGGATAAACTTAGTCGTTCATCCTCCTACTTGGTTTGGTTGATAAATGGACAAATGGGGAACCCTGGGAAAGGTAAACTGTGCTAATCAAGATCTTGCACCATCTCCGTGTCCCGGGGTAATGGTTTTCATCACCCGCCACAGGGCCAATGGGACGGAGACAAGCACCGGGCAGCTTAACGTGTGCCACCAACTTTAGCTTTACTTTATACTTATACCACCACTTATATTACTACTTTTCCCTGCTCAATAATTCCTCCCTCTCGTGCTTTTCCGGCTTTCGTAGTTTATTTTCATTCTCTAGTTAATTTCTTTTTCTCGTTCCTTCTCGTATTTTTTTCCATAAGTACATCTGAATTTTCTATTTTAAGATATTTTTGGTTCCTCCTCATATTTTCCTTCCTACGTAGCTATAGTTTTCCCCCTTCAACTTCTCTTCCACTTACGCTTCGCTATTCCACTATTTTTCCCTTCCTACTTTTTATCCTCCTTCCGACGTATTTACCTACCTACGATCTTGCTCCTATTCCACATCTTTTCTTTTCTTTCACTTTATTTCTCCTCCCATTCGTATCTTTCTTCCTACGTACACTTCCTAATCAGAGTCTTGCTTCTAATCCACATTTCTTTTATTTTTTTCCATTATACTTTCCTCCCTACTCGTATTCTCCTTCCTATACATACCTACAATGCTGGTCCTGTTTCACTTTCTTTTACTTTTCTTTCACTTTATTTCTCCTCCCACTCGTATCTTTCTTCCTACGTACACTTCCTAATCATAGTCTTGCTTCTAATCCACATTACTTTTATTTTTTTCCATTATACTTTCCTTCCTACTCGTATTCTTCTTGCTATACATACCTACAATCCTGCTCCTGTTTCACTACCTTTTACTTTTCTTTCACTTTATTTCTCTTCCTTCCTACGTGCCTATGTACAATTTTTACCCTTCCAACTTTCACCCTCTTCACTGCCAGTCGTATTTTAGCTTACAATAAACCCTGAAAATAACACCCTTAGAAAACAAATAATACTCTACAAATACAAACAAAACAAATAACACCCCTTCACAACAACGACCAAAAACAAAACAAAAACAAAACGAAACACCGCGAAAGTAGAACGCAAACTCACGCGCATCTCCCATCACACAGGAATCAGGGCGGGTCGCGTTAAGCCCCGGCTGCTGGGGAACGCTTGGGTAATGACGGAAAGGTTAGGTCATGCCAGCCGGGGGAGATAAACACGCCGGGCATTGCTTAATGATGTGTGTGTAGGCCATGACAGGGGAGGAGGAGGACGGGGGAATGGTGAGAGGTGAGTGATAGAGGGAAAAAGAGGAAGAGAAGAAAATGATGGCGGAGAAAGAGGATATGGAAGTAAAGTGATAGAGGGAATGACAGAGGAAACTGAGGAAAATGGAAGGAAAATGAATAATAAGAAAGAAAACATGAAGAAAGGGTGGAGGCCGAGGAGTGAATGATGAAAAGGTGAATGATAAAGAGGGAAAAAGAGGAAAGTTATGAAAAGGGGGAAGGAGAATGAGATAAGAAGAAAAACATGGAGAAAGGGTGAATTAGAATGAGTAAATGGCGAAAGATGAATAACTGAGGGAAAAAGAGGAAAGAGAAGAAAAAGGGAAGAAGAATGAGGTGAACAAGAAGAGAAAAACATGGAAAAAGTTGGAGGAGAACGAGTAAATGACGAAAGATGAATGACTGAGGGAAAAAGAGGAAAGAGAAGAAAAAGGGAAGGAGAATGAGGTGAACAAGAAGAGAAAAACATGGAAAAGGTTAGAGGAGAACGAGTAAATGACGAAAGGTGAATGGTAAAGAAGGAAAAAGAGGAGAGAGAAGAAAATGGAAAGGAGAAGGAATATGATAAGAGAAAAAGGATGAAGGAAGGGTTGACGAGAATGAAAGAATGATGAAAAGTTAATGATGGAGGAAAAAGGAGAGAGAGGAAAGCGTGAAGGAGAATGTGATGAATAGGAAGAAAAGCATGAAGGAAGGGGTGGAGGACAACGAGGTTAGATAAGCACGTGAGGAAAAATGAGGAAAAGAAGAAAAACATGGAGAAAGAGTAGAGAAGAAAGAGAAATTGATGAAAGATGACTGAGAATAAGCACATGAGGAAATAGAAGGAAAATAGGATAAATAATAAGGAAAGAATTACGAAAGACTGGAGGAGAAGGACGTTTTCAAATCAGTTAACGTTCCTGGTATTGAATAAGTGGAAAAATCAACGTTACTGATGTAGAATGAATGAGAAAAAAACGTTACTTATGTAGAATGAGTGAGAAAAAAACGTTACTAGTGTAGAATGAATGAGAATAAAAACGTTACAAGTGTAGAATGAATGAGAAAAAACGTTACTAGTGTAGAATGAATGAGAATAAAAACGTTACTAGTGTAGAATGAATGAGAAAAAAACGTTACTAGTGTAGAATGAGTGAGAAAAAAACGTTACTAGTGTAGAATGAATGAGAAAAAAACGTTACTAGTGAAGAATGAATGAGAAAAAAACGTTACTAGTGAAGAATGAATGAGAAAAAAACGTTACTAGTGTAGAATGAATGAGAAAAAAACGTTACTAGTGTAGAATGAATGAGAAAAAAACGTTACTAGTGTAGAATGAATGAGAAAAAACGTTACTAGTGTAGAATGGATGAGAAAAAACGTTACTAGTGTAGAATGGATGAGAAAAAACGTTACTAGTGTAGAATGAGAAAAAAACGTTACTAGTGTAGAATGAATGAGAAAAAAACGTTACTAGTGTAGAATGAATGAGAAAAAAACGTTACTAGTGTAGAATGAATGAGAAAAAAACGTTACTAGTGTAGAATGAATGAGAAAAAACGTTACTAGTGTAGAATGAATGAGAAAAAAACGTTACTAGTGTAGAATGGATGAGAAAAAACGTTACTAGTGTAGAATGGATGAGAAAAAACGTTACTAGTGTAGAATGAATGAGAAAAAAACGTTACTAGTGTAGAATGAATGAGAAAAAAACGTTACTAGTGTAGAATGAGAAAAAAACGTTACTAGTGTAGAATGAATGAGAAAAAAACGTTACTAGTGTAGAATGAATGAGAAAAAACGTTACTAGTGTAGAATGAGAAAAAAAACGTTACTAGTGTAGAATGAATGAGAAAAAACGTTACTAGTGTAGAATGGATGAGAAAAAACGTTACTAGTGTAGAATGAGAAAAAAAACGTTACTAGTGTAGAATGGATGAGAAAAAACGTTACTAGTGTAGAATGGATGAGAAAAAACGTTACTAGTGTAGAATGAGAAAAAAAACGTTACTAGTGTAGAATGAATGAGAAAAAACGTTACTAGTGTAGAATGGATGAGAAAAAACGTTACTAGTGTAGAATGGATGAGAAAAAACGTTACTAGTGTAGAATGAATGAGAAAAAACGTTACTAGTGTAGAATGGATGAGAAAAAAACGTTACTAGTGTAGAATGGATGAGAAAAAACGTTACTAGTGTAGAATGGATGAGAAAAAACGTTACTAGTGTAGAATGAATGAGAAAAAAACGTTACTAGTGTAGAATGAATGAGAAAAAACGTTACTAGTGTAGAATGAATGAGAAAAAAACGTTACTAGTGTAGAATGGATGAGAAAAAACGTTACTAGTGTAGAATGAGAAAAAAAACGTTACTAGTGTAGAATGAGAAAAAAAACGTTACTAGTGTAGAATTAATGAAAAAAAACGTTACTAGTGTAGAATGAATGAGAAAAAAAACGTTACTAGTGTAGAATTAATGAAAAAAAAACGTTACTAGTGTAGAATGGATGAGAAAAAAACGTTACTAGTGAAGAATGAATGAGAAAAGGACGCAGAACAAAATGAAGCTGCAAGAGATTACACCCATGAGAGAGGATGAAACAGACTACGAAAATGAATGATTAAATGAAAATAAGTAACCGGACCTCATGATCTAAGCTGACCACGATATGAATGAGTGAAAGGCTGTATAAGAAGAATGGGTCTGAAAAAGAAAGGCTAGAATGGGTATGGAAAATGCAAAAGAAATGGTGAATCGATATGAATGAATGCGTGAATAAGAAGTAACTGGATGCAAACTAATATGAAAATAAGCTAAATAAGGATGAATGAATGGATGAATAAAGGCATAATAGGTGTGAATATAAGTATGAAACAAATGGAGAATAGATAAAAAATGAGTTTGAATAAAATGTGACAATATGGTGAATTAGTATTAAGATAAACAGCTGAATGGAGATTAATGGATATGAATGAAAACTTGATGGATAAAAATGAGCGTAAGATAAGGTAGACATAATATGGTCGAATGAAATACAAATAAACTGTGTGAATAATAAATAAACTAAACAAATGACAAAATATAAACAAATGAAGGACGAAAATAGAAAAGTTTGCCTGCCTTATACTTTATGTAAATGTTAGGTTACGTCAAGACCAGAGAGGGGAGACCTTGAGCGTAATAATGATAAGACAAGAAGAAATGGGAGAGAGAGAGAGAGAATGTGGAAAAAGTTGCATCATGGCACTCCACTTCTTCCACATGTAATTATACTTATTTCGACCCCCCCCCCCTCCCCCCTTCCACCCTTCCACCACCCTCCACCTTCCTCTCTCCCTCCACACACCTCCCATTTCTTCTCCTCATCTTCTTCCTCTCCTCTTCTCTCCTCCTCCACCTTCCCCTTCTTTCTTTCCTCCATTCCATTCATCTTCTTCTCTCTTCATCCTTCCATCCCCTTCTTTTTCTCCTTCCTTTTTCTCTTCCTTCCTTTTCCACATTAATTTTCCTCCTTTTCCTCTTCCTCTTCTTCTTTATCCTCTTCCCTCTCCTCCTCTCCCTTTCTTTTCATCTCTTCCTCTCCTCCTATCTTCATTTTTATTCTCTCCCTCCTCCCTTTATCTCCACCTCCTCCTCTTCTTCCTTTCCTCCATTCTCTTCAAATCCTCCTTTTTTCTATTTTTATTCTTCCTTATCCTCCTCCATTGCCTCCTTCCCCTTTTAATTCCTCTCTCCTTTCTTTTATCTCTTTTCCTCTTTCTCACTTTTTTTCACTTCTCTCCCTCCTTCTATTACGTCTCCTCCTCCTCCTCTTCTTCTCTCATCTCCTCCTTCTTTATTCCCTTGATACCAGCTTCTCATTTCTCTCCCTTTTCCTTCTACCTCTCGCTTCTTATTCTTTCTTCTTCCTCTTCCTCTTCCTCCATATCATACCCTTTTCATCTCCATTTTTTCTCCGCCTCCTTCTTTTTCCTCTCAAGCGATCGACCTCTCTCTCTCTTTCTCTCTCTCTCTCTCGCTCTCTCTCTCTTTCCACCTTCTCATATCCTTTTTACTTCATCCTTCCTTCAGCTTTTTCTTTATCTCTTCCTCGCCCTCCTCCATCATCTTTTAATCTCTCCTCCTCCTCCTCCTCCTCCTTAGATCCTTTTCACTCCATTCCCCCTCTAGCTCTTCCTTCATCTTTTCCTCACTCTCTTCCATCATCTTTCAATCTCTCCTGCGTCCTTTCTCTCCTCCTCCTCCACCTCAATCCTTCGTTTCATTCCTCTCTCCTCTCTCCTTTTCCCTCCCACTCTCTCCTCAACCTCTACATTCTAACCATTTAACCCTTTCTCCTCCTCCCACCTTCTCCTTTACCTTCTCTTCTCTCGACTCCTCCTCTTCTTCCTTCTCCTCCCACATAAACACGAAAACAACCTCCCCATTACACAAACCTTCCCATTCCCTTAACGCCCCATCCTATACGCCACCCACACCAGTAAATAACCTCTGAGTCCTCTTCCTCTTCTTCCTCCTTTTCCTCCTTTCTCTCTTCCTCCTCCTTCTCCTTCTCCTCCCACATAAACACGAAAACAACCTCCCCATTACACAAACCTTCCCATTCCCTTAACGCCCCATCCCATACGCCACCCACCCCAATAAATAACCTCTCCTCCTCTTCCTCTTCCTCCTCCTCCTCCTTTCTCTCTTCCTCCTCCCACATAAAACACGGAAACAACCTCACCATTTCACAAGCCTTCCCTTTCCTTCCCTTACCCCCCACCCCCTCCCATTCCTTTCTCTTCAACCCCCCCCCAACCAACCTCTTACCTCCCACCCTTCCCTTAACTCCCCAACCAACACCCTTATACACCCTTTAAACCCCACCCTTCCCATTCCCTTTCCTTAACTCCCCAACCAACCCCTTACGCACCCTTTAAACCCCACCCTTCCCTTTCCTTTCCCTCCCTTTAACCCCCTAACCAACCTCTAACCCTCCCCAAAAACCCACTACCCTTCCCATTCCCTCTCCTTAACCCCCACCCCCTCCCTTTCCCTCCTCTTAACCCCCTCTAACCAAACCCTTACCCCCAATACACAGGCTCTGAATCTACTTACGGAGGGGGTGTGTAGTGTTAGGGGTGGCACTGACGGGATCTAAGGGCCCCCCAACCTGCCCTTCCACTAAAGCTTCGATGTGGGAACGAACACCCGCTTCCACTTTCTGCTGCTCTGTGGGTGGAAGGGAGAAAGTGTGGATGAGTGTTTGGGTGGAGGAAGGAAGGGAAGGGAAGAAGGAGGGGGAGGAAGGAGGGAGGGGAGGAAGGATATAAGGAAAGGAAGGAGGGAAGGAGAGGAAGTAGAGGAAGGAGAGAAAAGGAGAGGAAGGAGGGAAAGAGAGGAAGAGGGGAAGGAGAGGAAAGAGGGAAAGGGAGAAAGGAGGGAACAGGAGGAGGAGGGAAGGTTTGGGGTGGATAAGGATGAGGGAGAAAGGGAAAGGGAATGAAAGGAGGAAATAAAGAGGAAGAGAGAGAGAGAGAGAGAGAGAGAGAGAGAGAGAGAGAGAGAGAGAGAGAGAGAGAGAGAGAATGTGTTACGTTGGGTGGAGGGAGAGCGAAAGAGAAAGGAGGCAGGATGAAGAGAGAGGAAGGGAGGAAGGGAGGGAGAGAGGGAGAGATGGATGGGCGCGTCTCAGTTAGTCAGTCAGTGGGTGAGAGAGGAAGGGAGGGAGAGGAAGGAAGGGAGGGAAGGGAGAGAAAGGTTATGGAGTAGAAAATGAGGCATAAGTATGGGCTAAGTTAGTGGGTTGAGGACGTATGTTAATATATGCAACACACACACACACACACACACACACACACACACACACATTTAAAACCACCACGTTCACACACACATACACACGTACACACACACGCGCGCCGTTCTCATCCACCTAACCATTACACACACACACATACACACACCACATAACCCCCTCCTCTCCCCCCCACACCCACAAACCCCTCCTCACCACCACCACCACCACACGTAACACCAACTCACCTTCACTCCCAGACCCTACAGCACCACCACCACAAGCAGGGGAGGGCGTGGCAGGCGCAGCGGGCGTGGCGGCAGCAGCACACACGCCACACACGTACGCTTTGGCCGCGGGGGACCAGGGGGCGCACCGCCGGCACACAGCGAGCCCACAGCCGCCGCCGCACGAGACCCGCTTGTTGAAGAAAAGACTGAACCCACCACCGCACCGCCCACAGGAGTTCCCGTCGCCACCACCACCACCGCCTCCGTCGCCGCCTCCGCCTCCAGTTCCGGCGGTCACACTTCTGCAGGAGGGAAGAAAATGGGGGTGAGGACTTGAGAAGAGTGATTTAGGGTATGGAATAGGTGAGGTGAAGGATAGGAAGAGAAGGTGAAAAGAAGATAAGGGATGTGAATGAAAGGGACTGTGAAGATGAATGATGGAAAGACTAGTGAAGAAGAGCTCAGAAGAGGAGATGAAGGGAAGGGGATATGGCTGGAGGGAAACGGGTGATACTGAAGGGTGAAGGTGAGTAAAGGGAGAGAGAGAATAGGGTGATAAGGGTAATTTTTGAAGACGGGATGGTCAGTAAGGGGAGGTGAAGGGAAAGGGTTGTGTGTTAAGTGGTTAAGTGTGTGATGGGGGGAAGGTTGGAAGGTGAAGGGGAGTAAGGAAGGGGAGCTAGGGAGGGAAGTAAGGGAAGAAAAGGGAATAGGAAGGATCATAGGAAGAACTGGAGGAAGAAAAGAGGGATATGGGTGTAAGAAAGAAAAAACGAAAAGAAAAATAGAAAAAAAAGAAAAAGGAGAAAAAAAAGCACAATCACAACAGGAAACAATGAAGGCCATGCTAAATAAAATAAATGAACACTGAAAAAATAATTAATAAATGACAATAAAATAACAAGATAACAGAAAAAAACAGAGCATAAAGAAAACATTATAAGCAAAATATCAATTCCTTTTTTCCCTTTCTTTCTCCTCACGGGAACACTCATACCTGGAACCTACCTTACCTTTTATTAATTAACTCTTCTCGCACCTGAACTAATGATTATAAGTTCATTAGACAAACAAAGACCCGAGCAGAGATATTGGTGTGTGCAAAATTAATAACCGCGAAACACCTGTATTTACCTGTTCAATTAACTCCTCTCGTACCTGAGTTTTTATGACCGAATGAAAGATAAAAATAAATGAGAACGTAAATTTGATAACCGTGACACAAAATGAAAAACAAAAACAAAAAACAAAATAATAACAGTGGCTCAAAAACCTGTGATCTACCTGTTCAATTAACTCTTCCCGTACCTGAATGTTTAAGGGAAAACGAATCACAAAAAGAAAGAAATAGCGTAAATTTAATAACCGTGAAATAAAAAGAAAAGAAAAAAAAAACAGTGGCTCGTACACCTGTAATTTACCTATTCAATTAATTTTCCGTACCTGAATATTTATGTAGAAACGAACCACAAAAAAAAAGAATTGGGAACGTAAATTTAATAACCGTGAAATGAAAAAAATAAAAAAAATACCATTGGCTCATACACCTGTAATCTACCCATTCAATTAACTTTTCCCGTACTTGAATATTTATGTAGAAACGAACCACAAAAAAAGAGAGAATTGGGAACGTAAATTTAATAACCGTGAAATGAAAAAAATAAAAAAATACCATTGACTCCTACACCTGTAATCTACCTATTCAATTAACTCTTCCCGTACCTGGACTTTTATGAACAGACGAACCAGAAAATAGAGAAACGGAGCATAATTTTAACAACCGTGAAATAGAATAAAAAAAATAATATAGAAAAAGAAGACAGAAGGTCGTCCACCTGTAATCTACCTTTTATTAATTAACTTCTCGCTTATGAACTTTTATGGACAAAGGAAGCCTAAAAATAAAGATCAAGTAAGTTTAATAATTTGGTTTCTTTTTGTGAGCAGCGAGTAGCGGGCTTTTTTTTTTTTTTTTATTGTTGTCTACTTTTTTGTGTGCCCTTGAGCTGTCTCGTTTGTTGTAAAAAAACAAAACAAAAAACAAAAAACAAAAAACGTGAAATTATATATAAAAAACTACAATAGAAAAATACAACAGTGACTCGTGCACCTGTAACCTGGCTTTTCAGTGAACTCGTATATGAACTTTTACTAACGAAGCACCAAAATAGAGATAATGCTACGTAAATTTAATAAACGCGAAATAAAATATGAAAACTGAACTAAACTAAACAAAAGATTGACAGTGGTTCTTACACCTATCTAATTAGCTCGTTCCACACCTGATCTTTCACGGGCACACGAACCACAAAAAATAGAGAAATGAGAGCGTAAATTTCATAACCGTAAAACATGTAATTAATGAAAACACTAAAACCGAAAACCCAAGTCAGTTACACCTGAATCTACCACTTTTAATTAACCTTTATCGCACCTTCTACCTGTTTTCACGGACACACGAACCACAAAAATAGAGAAATGAGCGTAATTTTCATAACCGTGAAATATGTAATCAATGAAAACACTAAAATAAAAAACCCAACTAAATTACACCTGAATCTACCTTTTTAATTAACCTCTCTCGCACCTTACACCTTTTTTCATGGACACACGAACCACAAAAATTGAGAACTGAGAGCGTAAATTTCATAACCGAAAAATATGTAATCAATGAAAACACTAGAATCGAAAACAAGTCAATTACACCTGAATCTACCTTCTTAATTAACCTTTCTAGCACCTTCTACCTGTTTTCACGGACACACGAACCACAAAAAATAGAGAAATGAGCGTAATTTTCATAACCGTAAAATATGTAATCAATGAAAACACTAAAATCCAAAACCCAACTCAATTACACCAGAATCTACCTTCTTAATTAACCTTTCTCGCACCTTCTACCTGTTTTAATGGACACACGAACCACAAAAATAGAGAAATGAGAGCGTAAATTTCATAACAGTAAAACATGTAATTAATATAAACACTAGAATCGAAAACAAGTCAATTACACCTGAATCTACCTTCTTAATTAACCCTTCTCGCACCTTCCACCCGTTTTTATTTTATTTTACGAAAGAACGAAGCACAAAAAATGAAGATACGAGTATGTGAAGATAATAACCACGAAACACAATGTAAAATAAACGATATAATAGGAAATACCAGTCAATTACACCTGAATCTACCTTCTTAATTAACCTCTCTCGCACCTTACACCCTTTTTTATGGACACACAAAGCACAAAAATGAGGATATGAATGTGTAAAGTCAACAATCGCGAAACACAATGTAAAATAAACTCTATGATAGGAAATACAATAGCTACACTTCCACCCGAATCAACCATTTTCATTAACCTTCCTCGCACCTGAAGTTCATTACCCAAAAGCACAAGAAGAAAGAAACGGGGATGCTGGAAATTCATAACCTCCTAACACAATGAAAGAACCGTTGAATAGAGACAATAACTGGCACTTGCACCTGAGTTTACCTTGCTAATTAACTTTTCTCGCACGTGGACTTAATTAGGTAATGGAAACACAGGCGTGGAAATTCATAACCTCAAAACACAATGAAACACCACTTGAATAGAACTAATAACAGACAATTTTACCTGAGCACACCTTTCCTGCACTTGAACTTCATTAGACCAAGAACACCATAAAAACAGTATTAAAGAAACAGAGGTGGAAATTCATAGACTTAAAACAGATAAAAGAAACTATACCTGTGGCTCTTACACCTGAATATATACCTTCCTAATCAACTTTTCTCGCACCTGAGCTTCATTACACACACACACACAAAAAAAAAAAAAAAAACCGCAATTGAGATACGAGCGTGGAAATTCATAATCTTAAAGGAGACAAAATAAACAATACCACTGGCCCTTACATCTGCATATATACTTTTCTAATCAACCTCTTTAGCACCACAACTTCATAACACCAACTAAAAAACAGTAATTGAGATACGGGCGTGGAAATTCATAACCTTAAATGAGACAAGAAATAATATCAGTGACTCTTACACCTGAATATACCTTTCTAATCAACCTCTCTCACACCTGAAGTTTATTACAGCAACCAAAAAACAGTGATAGAGAAACGGGAAATTAATAACGATAAAACACCTGCACATACATTTCTAATCAACCTTCCGAGCACCTGAACTTCATAAGCCCGAGAAAGAATTGTGATGAAGAAATTAGTGCGTGAAATTTGAGATACCAAAACAACATAATGGGAAAATAACAACATGAGACAATAACATAAGAGCGACACTTGCAGCTGGACCTACCTACCTTTGCTAATTAACCCGTCACACACCTGAGCCTCGTTAAGCAACCAGAGCGCAAGAATAAAGAAGTGTAACCGTAACATACATACGAAGGAAATAAACGACTTAATCACCCTCCTCCTCCTAATTACCGCAACGACAAAAAAAAAAAAAAAAAATAGATGACACTCTTCATCCCAAAGAATATTAAAAGAAATTTCCGTAAACTCAATTATCTTTACTTTTGTTTAATCTATATAAAAAATACTCTTCGGTTAAGTGAAGTAAAAAGGATGAAAATAATGAAAAGAAAATCGCTTCCCAAACAACAACAACAACAACAACAAAAAAAATAGATATCTTGAAAAGGAAACGAAGCAGTAAATAAAAATATAACAAAACGAAGAAATAAATGAAAATAAAAAAAAGATTAAAACAACATAGAAGAAGACGAGCATAGAAATAAAAGAACAAAACAACGAATAATGAAAACGATCTAACAAATAAATAAGATAAATACAAAGAAAGAAAGAAAGAAAGAAAAAGAAAAAAGAAAGAAATAAGTAAAGAAATAAATAAAATAAAGAAAACAGTAAAGCATCAAAACACATAAAAAAATAAACAAGGTAAATAAACAAGGTAAATAAACAAGGAAAATAAACAAGGTAAATAAACAAGGTAAATAAACAAGGTAAATAAACAAGGTAAATAAACAAGTATACGAACAAACAAAGACCAATAAAAATAATAAGGCAATAAATCACAAAAGCTTTGGACGTCCAGGAAGCGGTTTAGGTGTGTGTGTGTGTGTGTGTGTGTGTGTGTGTGTGTGTGTGTGTGTGTGTGTGTGTGTGTGTGTGTGTGTGTGTGTGTGTGTGTGTGTGTGTGTGTGTGTGTGTGTGTGTGTGTGTGTGTGTGTGTGTGTGTGTGTGTGTGTGTGTGTGTGTGTGTGTGTGTGTGTGTGTGTGTGTGTGTGTGTGTGTGTGTGTGTGTGTGTGTGTGTGTGTGTGTGTGTGTGTGTGTGTGTGTGTGTGTGTGTGTGTGTGTGTGTGTGTGTGTGTGTGTGTGTGTGTGTGTGTGTGTGTGTGTGTGTGTGTGTGTGTGTGTGTGTGTGTGTGTGTGTGTGTGTGTGTGTGTGTGTGTGTGTGTGTGTGTGTGTGTGTGTGTGTGTGTGTGTGTGTGTGTGTGTGTGTGTGTGTGTGTGTGTGTGTGTGTGTGTGTGTGTGTGTGTGTGTGTGTGTGTGTGTGTGTGTGTGTGTGTGTGTGTGTGTGTGTGTGTGTGTGTGTGTGTGTGTGTGTGTGTGTGTGTGTGTGTGTGTGTGTGTGTGTGTGTGTGTGTGTGTGTGTGTGTGTGTGTGTGTGTGTGTGTGTGTGTGTGTGTGTGTGTGTGTGTGTGTGTGTGTGTGTGTGTGTGTGTGTGTGTGTGTGTGTGTGTGTGTGTGTGTGTGTGTGTGTGTGTGTGTGTGTGTGTGTGTGTGTGTGTGTGTGTGTGTGTGTGTGTGTGTGTGTGTGTGTGTGTGTGTGTGTGTGTGTGTGTGTGTGTGTGTGTGTGTGTGTGTGTGTGTGTGTGTGTGTGTGTGTGTGTGTGTGTGTGTGTGCAGGTAAGCGTGGGCATCCGGTGACTATTACCTGGATGGCCACGTTACCTAACACTCTCTCTCTCTCTCTCTCTCTCTCTCTCTCTCTCTCTCTCTCAAAACATAATATATAAGTGAGAGCAACAGGAGGAAGGCACAAAAGAGGAGAGGGATAACGGAGGAGGGGAGAGAGGAGAGGGAAGAAGAGAGGAAGGGGAGAGAGAGAGAGAGAGGGGGGGGAGAGGGAGGGGGAGGAGCTATACCCTGACAGTCAGCTTTAATAACACACTACCACGTCTCCCCTGCACACACACACACACACACACACACACACACACACACACACACACACACACACACACACACACACACCTCCCTCCCTCTGGCGTTAACCATTGTTCTTTTTTTCTAGTTCATTTTATTGCCTTTCTCTATTTACTTCTTTATCGGTTATTTTCTTTCCCTTCCCCTTTTTTCTTTATGATGTTTTTTTTGGTTTTATTTATTTCTAGCTTTTCTTGTTGTTGTTTTCTTATTTTTTACTGTTTTCTTGTTTTCCTTCTTCCCTTGTTTTTTTTCATGTTTTTTTTCCTCTTCGTATCTTTCAGTTTGGCTTCCCTTTTTCCTTTCCTTCTACTGTCTATTATTTTCTTCATTGTTTTCCCTCTTTCTTTATTCTGTTCGTGATGTTTTGTGATGTTTTGTTCTCGTAATATCTTTCCCTCTGACCTTTATCTCCCCCTCTAAGCCATTTTCCTCTTTCCTCTCATTATTTCCTTCAGTAACATCTTTCTTTCGTATCTATATTGAGGCTAAATAACTCCCTTCCCTTGACCCCATCTCTCTACCTTTATTCTTTTCGTGACGTTTTGTCCTCGTAATATCTTTCTCTCTGACCTTTATTTTCCCTTCAAGTCATTTTACTCTTTCCTCTCATTATTTCCTTCAGTAACATCTTTATTTCGTATCTATATTGAGGCTAAATAACTCCCTTCCCTTGACCCCATCTCTCTACCTTTATTCTTTTCGTCATGTTTTGTTCTCGTAATATCTTTCCCTCTGACCTTTATTTTCCCTTCAAGTCATTTTCCTCTTTCCTCTCATTATTTCCTTCAGTAACATCTTTATTTCGTATCTATATTGGGGCTAAATAACTCCCTTCCCTTGACCTCATCTCTCTACCTTATTCTTTTCGTCATGTTTTCTTTTTCGTCCTTTCATTCCCTCTGACCTTTATCTTCCCCTTCAAGTCACTTTGCTCTTTCCTCTCTCTTCATTTCCTTCAGTAACATCTTTATTTCGTATCTTTATGGGAACTAAATTACCCTTCCCTTCCAGTCCATCATTTTCCCTCTTAATACAACGCTGAATCACCATAAATTCTCAAAACACAAACTACATAACGTCAAAACAAATTCCCCCATGGCAGAAATAAATGTCGACGGTAATGTGTGTTCTCTGTATTCTCACACGCCAGTTCTCTCTCAACCGTCTGTGCTTCCTCCTGGCTGTGATTATGGAGGAGAGTATCAAGACACCTCTCACCCTGAAACTGACCTCTCTTTTGACCACTCTTTACACTATTATTATTATTTTTTAGGAGCAACGATTAGCGGGGATTTTATTTTCTACACTTTTTTTTTTAGTTGCCCTTGAGCTGCTTCCTTTCCTGTAAACAACAACAAAACAACAACAAAAAACTCGTATTACCCAGGCTCATACACCTTCCCTTTACCTGCAAACACAAAGGATCGCCTGCTACTTTTCTGTCTCGTCCACCTGTTGCTTTAAGTTCACAGCCATTTAGAGGGGTACCTGGATTCCTCTCTCCCTCCATTACCGCCACCATGAGCAGGTAACTCGAGTGCGTACCTGGTAACCCAAAATCACAGGTGAGTGGATCATTGCATACCTGTGTTTTCTACCCGATTTTCCCTTTCCGTTTCTTTCCCTCCACCACCATCACCTCTACACCCAGGTAACTAGAATGTACCAGGTAACCTAAACTTGCAGGTGACTGAATGTGTGCCTGTATTTTTCACTCTCTCTCTCTCTCTCTCTCTCTCTCTCTCTCTCTCTCTCTCTCTCTCTCTCTCTCTCTCTCTCTCTCTCTCTCTCTCTCTCTCTCTCTCTCTCTCTCTCTCTCTCATTTTTTTTCTTTCTGGTCATCTCTTCTGTCTTTTCTTTCTTTCTTTCTTTCTGTCTGTTTTTCCCACCATCACCACACACACACACACACACACACACACACACACACACACACACACAGTTAACTAGAGGTGAACTAAAATCGCAGGTGACTGAATGATTCCGTACCTGTATTTTCATCTCCCTTTCATTATCTTCTCGCAGCATCACCTTACCTGCCTACCTCACACAAGAACAAGTTATATGTGGCAGATTAACTAGTGCATATGACAGGTAGATAAGTTGATTAAATATACCTGTGAGTTTGCACGTACTCCTTCAGACCTTCCTTCCCTCTCGCTCATTCTCTCGCAGCCTCACCTTACCTGTCTACCTCAATCAATAACAAGTTGTGCGTGGAAGCATAACTAATGTGTATGTCAGGTAATGTAAATGACCGGACAGGTGTGTGTTTGTACTCCTAACCTTCCTTCCCTCACTTCCTCTCTCACCTTCTCAAAGCATCACCTCACCTGTCAAACTCAATCAAGAACAAGTTGTGTGTGTTAGGTAAAGGAATGGATAGGTGTGTGTTTGTGTTTCTGACCTCTCTCTTTTCATCTCTCATCTTTACGCAGCCTCACCTACCTGTCTATCTCCCTCCCTTCCTCCCTAACAAAGACAAATGCATAGGTCAGATAGTGGAAGTTAGTGGATGGTTGTGTGTGCTTCAATCTCTTTCCCTCTCTCCTTTCTCTCTCTTCCTAACAAAAACAAGTTGTATTTGGAAGCGTAGCAAGTGCAGAGGTCAGGTAGAGTTAGTGAATGGTTATGTGTGTCTCAATCTCTCTACCTCTTTCCCTTACTCTCTTCCTAACAAAAACAAGTTGTATTTGGAAGCGTAGCAAGTGCAGAGGTCAGGTAGAGTTAGTGAATGGTTATGTGTGTCTCAATCTCTCTACCTCTTTCCCTTCCTCTCTTCCTAACAAAAACAAGTTGTATTTGGAAGCGTAGCAAGTGCAGAGGTCAGGTAGAGTTAGTGAATGGTTATGTGTGTCTCAATCTCTCTACCTCTTTCCCTTCCTCTCTTCCTAACAAAAACAAGTTGTATGTTCAAGCGTATTAAGTGCATAGGTCAGGTAGTTTAAGTTAAGTGGATATGTGTGTGTCTCAATTTCTCTTCCTCTTTCCCTTCCTCTCTTCCTAACAAAAACAAGTTGTATGTTCAAGCGTATTAAGTGCATAGGTCAGGTAGTTTAAGTTAGTGGATATATATGTACCTGTATCTCTCTCCCTCGTTCCCTCCCTCACTGTATTGCTTTAAAGTCACATCAGTTAGGGGACGCAGGTAAATTTCCCACTATTTTTGGGAGCTACAGAGCGGCGGTCATTTGTCTGGCCCTAAAACCTCCCTGCCGGCCCTGTGTGCGTGGCAGGTGAAAAAAAAGGCCAGGTAAGCCGTGTGTGTGTGTGTGTGTGTGTGTGTGTGTGTGTGTTTATTGTGTGGGTTAAATTTCCATCCATTTATATGCTAATTGTGTTTTTTTCATGCATTTTGTCTCGTGAGTAATGGAATGTTTTTGTGGCATAGCGAATATTTTTTTTCTTTCAATGTTAGCGAAATAGTTCTTTTACATTTGTTTTTGAGACCAATTACGGCTTAGAATGTTTTTTTTTTCTGAGGAGCGCTTTCAATTTCATCCCTTGCTTTGAATTAATAGATTTACATATACACACATCCTTGCCTATACGATTTATTGAAGTAATGAAAAGACACTTCAATTATCATAAAGTTGTTGAAGCTATTTTCGGTGTTTATCGTTTGAAATACTTTATGCATCAGTTTACACGTTTATGTATTTTGCGGATATTTTACATTTCAAGTTGTATTCCATTTTTTTTTAGCATCCAGCGTTTGGAATAATCTTTTCATTGGTTTACATTTGGGTTACACGTTCTTCATTTCCATTTCTCTTCGTTTTTTCAGCATCACGGCAACACACAACCTAACAAAACTAAACCTAACCTCACCAAACCTAACCAAACCCCAAACCTCACCAACCACTCCAGCGACACACAACCTAACAAAACCTAACCTAACCTAACCTAACCAAACCTCATCAAACCCCAAACCTCACCAACCACCCCAGCGACACACAGCCTAACAAAACCTAACCTAACCTAACCTAACCAAGCCTCATCAAACCCCAAACCTCACCAACCAGCACTATAAAGAGAGGTCATTTTTGTCAGGCCATATATTTAAAACCCTGTAAACCACCACTAAAACCAACACACGTGACCCCCCCACCCCCACCCCACCCCACCACCAGGTAATTAGTGCATAACAGGTAGCGCAGGTGAGTGGACGGCTGTGATTACCTGTCTCTCTCCCTCTCCCTCACCCCCCCCTCCCGTCCCTCCCTGACACCCTGTACTCGTCTCGTCTTACACACCTGACTCAAGAACACGTTATATACATGTGGGAAGGAGTATATTAGCTTCTCAATTTCCTTTCTCTCTGTATGATGTAAAGATTCACTTCTGTTTAGTCTTTTTCATTATTTTCTCCTCCTCTTCTTCTTCTTCTTCTTCTTCCTCTTTTGTGTTCTTCCTTATTATCTTTTTCTACTCTTCTTCCTCCTTCTGTTCTTCGTTTTTCTTGTTCTTTCTTGTTATATAATTATCATCCTCTTTCTCCTCCTCTTCTTCCTCTTTCGTCTACCTCCTTGTTATCTATTTATCCTCCTCTTCTTCCTCTTTCTTGTTCCTTCTTGTTATGTATTTATCCTCCTCTTCCTCCTCCTCTTCTTCCTCTTTCGTGTAGCTCCTTATTATCTATTCATCCTCCTCTTCCTCCTTCTATTCTTCCTCACCTCCTTGTTATCTATTCCTCCTCCTCTTCATCCTCCTCTTCTTCCTCTTTCGTGTATTTCCTTGTTATCTATTTATCCTCCTCTTCCTCCTCCTTCTATTCTTCCGCTTCTGTTCTTTGCTTTGTTTTATTTCCTTCCCCTTCCTCTCCCTTCCTTCTCTGACAAGCATTTCTCCCCTACTGAACTCAATCACCAGTCTGTCCCTCCCCTGCCATCTTCCTCTTCTTCCTCCTCTTCCACTTCCGCACAGGGTCCCTCACTCCTGTTTTCCTCGCTTTTTTTTTTTTTACAGTAAAGGAAACAGTTCAGGGGCAAGAAATAAAAGGAAACAATAATGAAAAAAAGCTCGCTACTCCTGTTTTCCTCGCTTTTCACTTTTTCCTTCCCTTTCTGAACTCCTTGTCACATGTTCTTTCCAGTCTTTTTTCCTTTTCCTCTTTTCCTCTTTCACATATGCTTCGTCAATCCTATCTCTCCTTCCTTATCACGCATTCTTTACCCACTAAACTCCATCTTTACATGTACTTTGCAATCTCTTTCTTTTCCTTTTTCCATCCGCAGTATAAACTCTGATTATCTACGCCTCTACGGTACAATTTCCTTGCTGGTTCTTCTCACCTGTAATCTCTCTCTCCCCTTCACCTGTCACTGTTAAGCTCACCTTTGCAGCCAGGTGAACCAAGCAGCGTGGAGGGCCTTCTGTTTGTGTCTGTCGCAGCACACACAGCACGAACAGCACCTCCCACAGCGGCCACAGGTACAGCACGCCCAGGAGGAGGAGGAAGAGGAGGAGGAGGAGGAGGAGGAGATAGAAAGTGACAGCACGCGTTTAGATGTAAGAGGAAGATGAGGAGGAAGATGAGGAGGAGGAGCAGCCGTACGGAACAGTGAATGAGGAAGAGGAGGAGGAGGAGGAGGAGGAGGAGGATGTTTGTTGAGGGGGAAGAGGCGGCGGCGGCGAAGGGAAGAGGAAGAAAAGAAGCGCCGGAAGAGAGAGGGAAGACTCCTCCACCATGGCTTCTTCCGTGAGGAGGAGGAGGAAGAGGAAGAGGAGGAGGAAGAGAAGGGAGAGGAAATGAAAGAGGACCGAGGACGAAGGAATGAATTGGAAGAGGGAGAGGAGGAAGATAAATGGGAGGAAGAGAAGAAAGAGGAGGAGGAGAGGAAACCGGAGGAGGAGGAGGAGGGAGAGGAAAGAGATGGAGAGAAGGGATACATTACCTGGGTCGTAACTCTTCTCTCTCTCTCTCTCTCTCTCTCTCTCAAGACCGTATGACCCAGCCTCTTACACCACCACCACCACCACCACCACCACCACTATCACCACCACCACCATCATCACCACCACTACTTCTTAACACCACTGCATCTCACCACCACAATACCACTTCTTCATCACCAAAAAACTCCATTAGGACACCACCACGACCGCAAACACCACCCCCGTCATCACCACCTCTCTGACACCACCACCACCACATCACATCAACACCAATTCCACCATCCCTCAACACCACATCAGAACGTAACACTGTGCTCCACCACCACCACCACCACCACTAAAAAAAAAAAAAAAAAACTCCACCTCACTCTTCCTTCCTGCCACTCGGTCAACAAACACACAAACACACAAACACACCTGTCGATACACAGCTACAGGTGTGATGGTGACGCAGGTGTAATGGGGGAGGGGAGAGAGAGGTGTAAGGGGGAGGGGGGGAAATAAGGGGGGGAGGGGGAAGGGAGGGGGGCCAACGCACCTGTCACCTGGGCTAATTGGGGCAAGGTGTTCGTACGGCAGGTTAATGAGGTGGAATGATTACCTGGTTGTTAGGGTGATTAATGTGTGTGTTTGTTGTTTTTTGTGTGTCCAGGTGGTTAAGAACTTTCACTGTTATTACTGCTATTGTTATTGTTATTATTATTATTACTTTCATACCTTAATTAGTGATATATACATAAGAACATAAGAACACATAAGAGCGGGAGTCTGCAAGAGGTCTTTGGTATTTTGTAAGTGTGTGTCTTTGTGTTGTGTGTAATTCACCCACGGCCTGATCACCAGCTAGGCTCGTCATCGCCAGCAAGAACCCTCCCGACCCGAGCAAGCACACAATAGTCGATCTCTGGGTACCATAAAGGGGGGACAGTAACCGCTCCTTTGTCAGTGGAAAATCCCGGGCCAGAGCAAAGCTAGAACCGCCTGCCAGACCGTGTAGCATGGCAGCGCAGAGCTTTGCCACTGAGCTACCGGAATGGTGTGTGTGTGTGTGTGTGTGTGTGTGTGTGTGTGTGTGTTTTACGGCAGAGGAGACAGTGCAAGGGCGTAAAAAAAAAAATAAAAAAAAAAGAAAAGAAAAAAAAAGCCCGCTACTTACTGCTCCTGTGGTGTGTGTGTGTGTGTGTGTGTGTGTGTGTGTATGTTTTACGGCAGAGGAGACAGTGCAAGGGCGTAAAAAAGAAAAAACTATAATTAAAAAAAAAGGCCCGCTACTTACTGCTCCTGTGTGTGTGTGTGTGTGTGTGTGTGTGTGTGTGTGTGTGTGTGTGTGTGTGTGTGTGTGTGTGTGTGTGTGTGTGTCCTTTATTCCTTCGGTTTCATCCCACATTCATTCCTTCGTTCTCTTTTATCTTCGTCTTCGTATCAAATGGACAGCAACTTTCTGCCAGTTCTCTTTTTTTTTTGCATTTTTATTCTTTTTCACTTTCGTATTCCCGCTTTCCCTCCAGGACACCTCTCTCTCTCTCTCTCTCTGTTTCGTGTCCCTCCGTTCTGTTTCACTAATCCTGTTACTCCGCCATCCTACACGTTTCACAAAGTTTCGCTCACCCGCCACGTTCCCTGCTCCATTTCCCTTATTGGTTAGTCGTCGATACGCCCCGAAATGCATCGCTCGCATCCGAAGTCATTTACACACAAACGCGCACACACAAAAAAAACACCGACGCTGGCTTTTTAAACACCCGAGTCGTTACATTTAGACGCTCCAGTTTATTTTTTCAGAAAGTTTCGTCCCTTCGGCGGAAAGTGACGTGCAGAAAGGCCAATTAGTCGGTCCCAGGCGATCCCCAAACCGAATTGCATCGTTAGGACTTACCATTTTTCGATTTCTTTAGCAATATCTTTTTTTTGCTAATTATACGTATTTTTAGTCTTTTAAGTAATGTTCCTGTCTTTTTATTTCACTTGCTTTTTTATTTCTTTTGTATAATGTTCTCTTTTTCATTTTACTTATTTTTTCATCTCCTTTAAGTAGATGTTCTTCTCTTCACTTCCTTATTTTTTTAGTCTTTTAAGTAATGTTCCTGTTTTTTTTTTATTTCACTTGTTTTTGTTATTTCTTTTGCTTAATGTTCTTTTCCTTTTACTTATTTTTTTTTTCATCTCTTTTAAGTAATATTCTTTTCTTCATTTCCTTATTTTTGATGTTTTTTGGAGTGTTTTTTTTATTTCAAGTATTTTTTTATCATTTTTGAAATTTTTTTTTTGAGTATTCATCTGACAGCTTTTCTTTTTTTCCTTTTTCGTGGCCTCACCTTCCAAAAAAATGTGATGTTTTTTTATTTCACGTATTTTTTAATCTCTTTTGAATGCAAACTTTTGGATCGACAGAACATTTTGGATTTTCACGTATCAGGACATTTTTTTCCCCATGTCAAAAAATAGTAATATATATTTTTTTCAATTTCACGCATTTTCTAATCTCTTATGAATGCAAAGTTTTGGGTCATCACAATATTTTAGAATTTCATATATCAGGACATTTTTTTCTCTCTCTTCTCTTCCCATGTCAAAAAATAGTAATATATATTTTTTTCAATTTCACTCATTTTCTAATCGCTTATGAATGCAAAGTTTTGGGTCGTTAGAATATTTTGGAATTTCACATATCAGAACGCTTTTATTTTTTTCTCTTCCCATGTCAAAAAATAGTAATATATATTTTTTTCAATTTCACGCATATTCTAATCTCTTATGAATGCAAAGTTTTGGGTCATCACAATATTTTAGAATTTCATATATCAGGACATTTTTTTTCTCTTCCTGTTCCCCTCCCATGTCAAAAAATAGTGATATATATTTTTTTCAATTTCACTCATTTTTCAATCTCTTATGAATGCAAAGTTTGGGTCATCACAATATTTTAGAATTTCACATATCAGGACGCTTTCATTTTTTTCTCTTCTCTTCCCATGTCAAAAAATGGTAATATATATTTTTTTAAATTTCACTCATTTTTTAATCTCTTATGAATGCAAAGTTTTGGGTCATCACAATATTTTAGAATTTCACATATCAGAACGCTTTCATTTTTTCTTCTTCCTCTGACGCTAAAAACAAGTATAATTTCCATAATGTTTTTAGTCCTGGGCAGTATTTCTTTAACTTATTCATATACGCTTTATTCTTTTCAATACACACTTTCAGCTATCAGATTTTTTTGCCTCCCATGTAAAAAAAAGTTAAATTCTACAATATTTCAAGTTTCGTGCACTATTTATTTGTTTATAATTCAAGAAGAGGTTGGATAAATTCATGGATAGTTAGGTAAGGCGGGGTTAGGATTACAGGAGCTGCCTTGTGTAGGGGAGCCGGCCTCTTGCAGACTCCTAACGTTCTTATGTTCCTATTTATTTATCTAAGTACGTTTCTCCTTTTAGTAAGCAAACTTTCAATCGACAGAATACATTGCACTCTCATCTATTAGCTCTTTATTATTTATTTTTGTTAATGTCTACCGCCACGCCACAAAGTTCACGTTATAAATTCCCACACTGTTTTATATTGAGTGTATTTATTTATGTATTTATTTTTGTACATATTTCCCCTTTTTCATACGCAATCTATTAGTCATCAGAACACATAACACTCATCTATCAGGCATCCGCTATGTATTATTTGTGTCTTCCCTCACACCACAAAGTCCATATAATTCCCACAGTGTTTCATATTGAGTTTATTTATTCATTTATTTATTTTTGTACATATTACCTTTTTTCATATAAATCATTAGTCATCAGAACACATAACTCTGTCTATCAAGCATCTTATATGTATTATTTGTGTCTTATATTACCTGTTTTCATAAGCAATCTATTAATCTTCTATGTATTATTTGTGTCTTCGCTCACACCACAAAGTCCATATAATTCCCACAGTGTTTCATATTGAGTTTATTTATTCATTTATTTATTTTTGTACATATTACCTTTTTTCATAAGCAATCTATTAGTCATCAGAACACATAACACTCGTCTATCAGGCATCTTCTATGTATTATGTGTTAGTGTCTTCCCTCACACCACAAAGTTCACGTTATAAATTCCCAGAGTGTTCCGTATTGTGTGCAGCAGTACCTACAGGTGTGTGCCGCTCAGGTGTGAATACTGATGAGTTACTGTGTCAGAAGTTTAGCGTTTCCTGCCGACTAATGATGATGACTACCGATAACAACAACAACAACAACAACAACAGTAACAATAGATGAACACAACTTTCAATACTTTTGCTACTGCTGTTATTACTGCTGCTGCTGCTACTACTACTACTACTACTACTACTACTACTTCTACTACTACAACTACTACTACTACTACTACTACTACTACTACTACTACCACTACTACTACTACTACTACTTTCTCTAATCTGGACAAATACAAATTACTAATATTCGCACATTACACATTTTATATCCTATTCGATACATAAGTTATTGATATTCGTACATCAAATAACAAGTAATGATAATAAAAATAATAATAAAGTCTAAGAGTTGAGCATACATTCACTATTTGCCGCGAC
The DNA here is from genome assembly GCF_024679095.1 of Eriocheir sinensis. Classification (NCBI taxonomy): domain Eukaryota; kingdom Metazoa; phylum Arthropoda; class Malacostraca; order Decapoda; family Varunidae; genus Eriocheir; species Eriocheir sinensis. The sequence goes on along the minus strand of NC_066575.1, from coordinate 5,194,726 downwards.
ACAAGTTCCGTAAATATAGTTGCTGTTTTCCATTCCCCCACCACCCTATTACTAAACCAATGCTTGCCTATATCTCTCCTAAATCTATACTTTTCTAATTTAAATCCATGGTTAAGATTCGTTTTAGGTCCGTGCCAGTATCTCATTACCTACCATATTGTTGTTTTCTGTTTACAACGCCCAGAACATTATTGAATCCCTGCCCAGATCGACCTCCAATCCCCGGCTGCCACGTCACACAAACAGTAACACCAGATGAGCCAATCACGTCACCAGCAGGGTATGACGTCACCTGGAGGCAACATTCATATATACACAAAAAAAACTACGAACGCACAAGCCCACCACATTACCAATACCGAAAATCACAAAACAAAATGAATAAATAAAGCATAGCAAAGTACCACAAGAACAACAACAACAACGATAAAAAATACTCGATCTAAAAAAAACCACGAAAGCAAAAGTAAGCATTCCAATTACGAGAAAACAACAACTAAAAACAAAAAGGGAAATCATACGAAATCACACAGGAATTAAAAAAAAAGAGGAAATTTATATTCGAGACCAAAAACAACAACAACAACAACGGATGTCCAATTAAGCCGACCACACTAATTTTAAGATAAGGAAAAGAAAAACAAACAAACAAAAAAAAAAAAGAAAGCACATCCAAAATTTCCACAAGACCAAAAAAAAAAAAGTTATATATTAGAGACAAGGTAAAGCCAAAAAAAGAAAAAAAAAACTATGAGAAGAAAAAATGAAGAAAAAAATATGGAAAATATATACAAAAAAATAAATAGAAAACAGAAAACACATCAAAATAACACGAAACCCCCCTAAAAAATAATAACTTCGCGATGCCCCCCAAAAAAACAAAAGACTAAGAAAAAAGAGGAAATGAAGACAAGAAGAGGGAAATAAAAGTGTTGCCATCGGGGACAGGGAGGAGTCAGTGTTGCCAACTCACCCGTGCAGCAGGGAGGCGGCTTCGAGTAGGCGGAGTGCATCGTTGCCAGCGCCGGCGTGTGTCTGGTGTGTCATATTGAAGGTAGAGGAGGAGGAGGAAGAGGAAGAGGAGGAGGAAGGGAGGGAGGGTTTATGAATGAATTAAAGATTAAGTGAGTTAGTGCCAGGGGAGGAAGAGGTGGAGGAAGAGGAGGAGGAGGAAGAAGGAAGAAGCTGAAGGAAGAGGAGGAGAAAGAAGAGGATAAAAAATGACCAGGAAAAATGAAAAAGAGAAAGGGATATTAAAAGGTCGAGGAAGAAAAGGAAAATTAGATGAAGAGGAGGAAAAGGAAGGGAAAGAAAGGAGGAAAATGCAAGAGATTAAATTACTGAGAGAAAAACAAAAAAAAAGAGGAGGAAGAGAAAGAGGAGGAAAAGGAAGAGAAAGGGAGAAGAGAAAATGCAAGAGATTGAATTACTAGAGAGAGGAGGAGAAGGAGGAAGAGGAGCAGAAGAAGAGAAGGAAAAGAACGGGGAGATTAAATAACTGAAGAGAAAAATAAGAAAAAAAAGAGGAAAAGAAAAAAAGGAGAAAAAGAAGAGGAAGGTAGAGGAGAAAGTGCGAGATATTGAATTACTAGAAAGAGGAGGAGGAGGAGGAGGAAGAGGAGAAGAGGAAGAGAAGGAAAAGAAAGGGGAAAGAAAAGAGGTCAAATTACTGAAGAAAGGAAGAAGAGGAAGAGGAGAAGAGGAATAGGAAGAGGATAAAAGGATAGTATAGTAGATTAAAAAAATTACAGAGAGGAAGAAATGGAGAGAAAGAGGAGGAGGAGGAGGAGGAGGAGGAGGAGGAGGAAAAGGGAAAAATGCAGCAAATTAAATTACTAAAGCTATATCAGAGGGTTCCAAACAGGCGAGGGACGAAAATTAAACTAAAAAAAGGGAATGAACTTTGGAGGATAAAAGGAAGAGATAAGAAGGTGAAGGACGAGAAGATAAGGAAGGAATAAACGAGGAACAAGAATAGGAGGAAGAAGAGGAGGAAGAGGAGGAGGAGGAAGAAGAGGGAAGGAGGAGGAACTTGATTAAAATGGAGGAAAAAGAGTGTCTGATCTTTCCTCTTTCCTCTTCTCTCCCCTTCCTCTTCCTCCGTCCCTCCATAGTGCACAGGAAGGAAGGAAGGAAGAGGGAAAGAATGAAAGAAAGAAGGAAAAAAAAAGGCAGGAAGAAAAGAAGGAAGGAGAGAAAGCGAGGAAGCAACCGAGACAGAGACAGACAGACAGACAGACAGACAGACACAGGTAGAGAGAAAGATACACAAAAAAGACAGACAGGTACACAGACAGACAGACAGACAGACACAGATCAATGTCAAACACGACCTCAAAAATATCACAAAAAAATGAAAGGAAAAGAATATAGAGTCAGGAGGAGGAGGAACACAAAGAAACACAGAGGAAAAACAAACAACAGCAGAGGAGGAGGAGGAGGAGGAGGAGAGGTCAATAAAATCAATAAAATGTACCAGACAGAGCAAGGGAAAGGAAAGTGGAAGTGGAGGAGGAGGAGGAGGAAAAGGGTGAAGAGGAAGAGAAGGAAAAGGAGAAGGAGGAGGAGGAGGAAAAGAGGAAAAGAATGTCTATATGGAGAGGAAAATTATATATGAAGTGGAGGAATGGAGGGGCCTGGAAGAGTTATGGTCTGGAGGAGGAGGAGGAGGAGGAGGAAGAGGAAGAGGAAGAGGAGGAAGAGGAGGGAAAGAGGAGAGAGGGAGGAAGAGAGAGAGAGAGAGAGAGAGAGAGAGAGAGAGAGAGAGAGAGAGAGAGAGAGAGAGAGAGAGAGAGAGAGAGAGAGAGAGAGAGAGAGAGAGAGAGAGAGAGAGAGAGAGAAAGGGGGGTAGGGGTTGCAAGGGATCGGACTCTAAGGTGAAGTCTCAACACCAACACCAATCAGCTGATCACCACCACCATCACCAATCAGCTGATCACCACCACCATCACCAGTCAGCTGATCACCACCATCACCACCACCATCACCACTTAAAAATATCATACACTTTTTAATTTTCGTTTTCTTTCACTTTAGTTTTTTTTCGTTTCCTTCAAGTTCATCGATAAATCTTTCTATTGTATATAATTTATCTTTTTTTTATCCTTCTTCACATTATCAATAGAAAGTCTTGTAAGTCTCTTGTTTGCTTAGCTGTGTGGAAAGGGATTATTTGAGATAGATAGATAGATAGATAGATAGATAGATAGATAGATAGATAGGAAAGGAAAGGAAAGGAAAGGGATGGGATGGGAAGAGAAGAAAAGAGAAGAGAGGAGAAGGAAGGAAGGAAGGAGAGGAAAGAGAAAGGAAGGAAGGAAGGAAGGAAGGGAAGGAAGGAAGGAAAGGAAAGGAAAGGAAAGGAAAGGAAAGGAAAGGAAAGGGAAGGGAAGGGAAGGAGAAGAGAAGAGAAGAGAAGAGAAGAGAAGAGAAGAGAAGATAAGAGAAGAAGAGAGAGAGAGAGAGAGAGAGTATCGACGTAGACACCGTAAAATTGTTCCTTAGTGACTCATTATCTCTCTCTCTCTCTCTCTTACTTTCTCCTCTTCTAGAAACTCAAAAGAAAACAAAAATAACAAACAGACAAGCAACTTATTTTTTAGTCATTTAATCATTTTCTTATAGTACTTTTTTCTTTTACTTTCTTTAACTTTCTTTACCGCAATCCTTCACTTTTTTTTTTTAGACCAAAGACAAGATTTCACATTGATCGAGTTTTCTTCACTTTCCTGATATTGATTTCTCTTGGATATATTTAGTTTTTTTTATAATATATTTTCCATTTTTTTTCCTTCAACTTTCTTCACTTTTCATTCTTCATTTTTCTTTTCTTTCCCTCGCTTCTTCTTTTTCCTTCGTTCATTTACCTTTTATTTTTTTCCTTTCTTCTTTTCCTTTTCTCTTGGATATATTTAGTTTCCATATTAGGAAATATTTTCCCATTTTCTTTTATTTCCTTCAACTTTTCTTTATTTTTTTCATTCTTCATTTTTCAACTTTTCTTTCCTTCGTTTCTTCTTTCTTCATTCACTTCACCCTTTATTTTTTCCTCTTTTTCATTTTTAGTTTTCTCCCTTTTCCTTTCCCTTTTCTTGCTTTCTTCCTTTCCTCCTAATTCTGCTTGTCTGTCTTTATTCTTCCCTCTTTTCTTAGTTTCTTTTCTTCATTTATTTTAACTTTTCTTCATTTTTCATTCACTTCATCTTTATTTTTTTTTCGATTTTTCCATACATATTTAACTTCCTCCATTTCCCTTTCCCTTTCCCTCCCTTCCTTTCCTTCCCTTCCTCTTAATTCTCCCTGTCTTACTTTATTTCTTCCTTCTGTAATATTCTTCCTTCCTGCGTTCTATCATTAAACACAAAGAAAATGGGCTTAAAAATATAAATTAGTCACGCCATTTTTATTTAACGGTTTCTTTCGTGTCTTTCCTTCCCTTCATTCATATTTGACTTTCTTCTTCCTTCCTTAACTTCTAATTTTTTTCCTATCTTGTTTTCCTTTATTTTCCTTCAGTAATGGTCCTTCTCATTAGCTAACTCTATCTTTCATATTTTTCCTTTCTTTTCATCCTTATTTGACTTTCTTTCTTCCTTCCTTAACTTCTCATATTTTTTCCTATCTTGCTTTCCTTTATTTTCCTTCAGTAATGTTTTTTCTCTTTCTCTAACTCATTCTGTTATATTTTTTTCCTTCCTTTCATTCATATTTGACTTTCTTCCTTCCTTAACTTATCACAATTATTTCTTATCTTATCTTCTTTTCTTCTTTCTTAACTAATGTTTTTTCCTTCTTTCGTTCATTTCACCAACAACAAAAATCACACTAGTATTATTATTTTTCCTTCTTCTTCCTTACTTCCTTCATTCTCAACTAATTTGCGTCTCGTTTTCCTATATTTTCTTAGTTTCGTTTATTTACTGTCTTTCTTCTTCCTCTGGTTATTCCCTTATTCGCTGCCTTCTGTTTTGTCTATGTCTTGGAGTACGTATTTATTTCATCACATTTTCTTCTATTCAACCTTTTCGTATCTTAATTTAATCCTCCTTGCTCTTTCCTTCACTTAATATTTTTCCGTTTTCATTTTTAATACTTCACTCTTTTCCTTTCCCTCCTTCTCCATTTCCTCGTGACAGATAAGCTTCAGGCTGTCACCTTCTGTCACTTCCTTTGCTTCCTTCCTTCCCTTATCTATTTCAATGTTTATTTAATTTTTCTTAGGTATGGTTTTATTTGCTAACTTCTTTTGATTCGTCCCTTTACAGACTTTAATTTCTACTGTATTCCACGTTTTCCCTTCCTTATTTCCTTCATTCTCTAATTTGCACATTTCAAACTATATTTTACGCTATTCTTTCCTTCCTTTCTTCTTTTATTAATTCCTTCCTTTCTTCTTTCCTTTCTCCTTTCCATCTCACATTTTCTTTTTTCAATTCATTCTCTCCTTTCTCCTTTCCATCTTTCATTTCCTTCCTTCCTTTCTTCCTTCATTCAATTTCTTCCTTCCTTCAATCATTCCATAATTCACTTTCCTTCCTTTCTTCCTTCCTCCCTTCCTTCATTCACTTCTCTCAATTTCTTCCTTCCTTCAATCTTTCCATATTTCACTTTCCTTCCTTCCTTCATTCACTTCTCTCAATTTCTTCCTTCAATCTTTCCATATTTCACTTTCCTTCCTTTCTTCCTTCCTTCCTTCATTCATTCACTTCTCGCAACTTCTTCCTTCCTTCCTTCATTCATTCACTTCTCTCAATTTCTTCCTTCCTTCAATCTCTTCATCTTCCATTAATTTCCTTCAATCTTTCCATTCCTTCCTTCTTTCCTTCCATATGTCAGTGCCTTCTTTCCTTCCTTCAATCTTTCAATACTTCACTTCTTTCCTCCCTTCCTTTCCTTCACCTTATTTCCTTCACATTTTCCTTCACACCTTCCTTCACCTCCACCACCAACACACACACAGACCTCAAAATGGCCCCACGCCTCACCACGTCTCTTGATCACATTGCCCCAAGATGCAGCATCCGAGAGGGGGAGGGAGAGAGGGAGGGGGTCAGGGAGGGAGGGAGAAGGGAGAGGAGGGAGGGCGACGGAGCATTGTGAGAGAGAGAGCCAGGGAGAGCGAGAGTGTTGTCACCGCGGTAGTGAGAGAGGCACTGAGGAAAAGAGAGAGAGAGAGAGAGAGAGAGAGAGAGAGAGAGAGAGAGAGAGAGAGAGAGAGAGAGGAGGGAGGAGGAAGATAATGGAGAGGAAGGAAGGAGAGAGAGAGAGAGAGAGAGAGAGAGAGAGAGAGAGAGAGAGAGAGAGAGAGAGAGAGAGAGAGAGAAAACAAACCACCTAAATGTACCGTTAATTATATAAAAACCAACAAACAGACAAACATTTTAATTTATTACTGAGGAAATGAGTGAATAAATAAATAAATAAATATATATATAAATAAAATAAATAACATCAGGCTTAGTTAGAACTTATGGAGAGTCTGGATTGAGTTAAGAAAGGGAAGGGAAGGTAAAGGAAGGGGAAGGGAGAGAAGGGAAGGGAAGGGAAAGGAATGTAAGAGAAAGGAAGGGAAGGGAAAGGAATGTAAGAGAAGGGAAGGAAAGGGAAGGGATGGGGAGGGAAGGGGATTGAAGGGAAGGGAAGGGAAGGAAAGGAAAGGGATAGGACGGAAAGGGACGGTAAGAGAAGGGAAGGGATGGAAGGGAAGGGAAGGTGAGGGAAAGAAAGGGATTGGAAGAGAAGGGAAAGGAAAGGAAAGAATGGGAAGGGAAGAGAGGAAAACATTGGAAATAAATTGAAGAAAAGAAGGAAGGGAAAGGAAAAAGGAGAAGGAAGGAAATAGAGGGGAAAGAAAGAAAAGAGGTGGGAAAGTAATAAAAAGGGAAGCAAATTGAAAACATAATGGGGAATGGAATGGAAAGAAAGGAAAATGAAGGAAATGAAAAGATATGGAAGGGAAAGAAAGGATAGAGATGGAAAAGGAATAAAAAAGGAAGAGGAGGAGGAGGAGGAGGAGGAGGAGGAGGAAAGGAAAAACATGTTGAGATAGGGAAGGGAAAGACAATATTGAGAGAAGGAGGAGGAAGAGAAGGGGAGAGAAGGAGGAAGAGGAGGAGGAGGAGGAGGGGGAAGGGAGGGATGAAAGCAAGGAAGGAGAGAACATGAAGGAGAAGTTTGAGAGAGGGAGGCGGGAGGGAGAGGAGATAAGAAAGATGGAGAGAGCGAGGGAGAGGAGGAGGAGGAGGAGGAGCCGGGAGAGGTAGAAAAGGCTAACGGAGAGGAGGGGGAGGAGGAGGAGTAGGTGAGAGGTATTGAAGGAGGAAAAGGAAGAGGAGGAGAGGAAGAAGGGCATGAATGGAAGACCGTAGAGTAGGAGAGGAAGAGGAGAGGAAGAGGAGGAGAGGAAGAGGAGAGGAAGAAGAAGAGGAGGAGGGGGATGGGGAAGGAGAGGAAGAGAGAGGGGGAGGGGGAGGAGGAGGAGGAGGAGAGGGGGGAAGGAGGAGAGGGAAGGAGGGAGGAGAAGAAGGAAGGAAGGGGGGAGAGAGGAGGAGAGGAGGAGCGGAGAGGCTGGTGAGGGGAGACTCCCAGCTGGTCCACCCTGGAATTGATCAGCTGACGTCACTGCCCTTCCCTCCCCCCCACCCCCCTCCCCCTCTATCCTCGCTCTCTCTTCCCCCTTTCCCCTCTCCTCTCTTTCTTCTCCTCTCCCCTCGTTCTTCCCCTTCCCTTTCACCTCTCCTCTCTATCTTCCTCTCTTTCCTCTCTTCCTTCTTCCCTTTCCTCTTCCTTTTCTTTCCCTCTCCATTTGTTCCCCTCCTTCCATCTCCTCTCTTCCCCCTTCTCTCCCTCATTCTCCCCTTCCCCTTTCCTCCTATCTCCTACCTTCTTGTTCTCGTCCTCTCCCTCTCTCCCTTCATTCTCCCCTTCACCCTTGTTCTCTCTCTCTACCGCTTATCTATTATTGCTGTTCCTCTTCTTCTTCTTATTTCCTTCGTCTTTCCTCTTTGCATCTCCATTTTCTCTATTCCCTATACTTCCTCTTCCTCTACTCTTCTCTCCTTTCTGTTCGTGTTCCTCTCTTCCTCTTCTTTCTCCTTCCTCTTTTCTCTTGTTTCCTTATCTCCCTTTTCAGTGTCTTCTTCCCCTATCCTTCCTACTCCCATCTTTTCTTCTGCCCTTCTCTCTTTATCTTGTTTCTCCTTTCCTTCTTCCTTCCTCTGTTTTCTTGCCCTCTCCTTCTCTCTATTCCCATCTCCTTTTTCTGTTTTCTATTCTCCTTTGTTTCTCTTCCTATTATCTCTCCCCTTCCCTCTTTTATCCTCCTCTGGGACTTTTTTTTCTTTCTTCCTTCTCTTTTCATTTTTCCCTCTTTAAAAACTCAGCACTCCGTTGCACCTTCTGAGCCCAACTTCTTCCTCTTCCTCCTCCTCCTCCTCCTCCTCCTCATACATTGCTTGCAGGGAGCGGAGAGGCATGGGAAAAAATGCTGCAATGCTTACCAAGAAAATAGGAGGAGGAGGAGGGCAAAAGAAAACAAGCAGGAAAAGAAGAAAGGGGAGGAGGAGGAAGAGAAGGAGGAAGAAGACAAAAGAAAACAATCTGAAAAAGAAGAAAAATAAGGAAGAGGAGGAAGTGATGATGATACTAATTAAGAAAAGAAAGAACATTAACACCACCGAGAAGAACAAGACAAACAACAACAACAACAACAACAACAGCAACAACAAGATAAAGGAAGCGTGGAGCAAGGAGGAAAGTAAAAGTTAGAGATAAGAAAGGAAATTGAAGGACAAAATGAAGGAAGGAAAGAAGGAAGGAGAGATGGAGGTGAAGGAGAAAAACAAGAAGGAAGGAAGGAAGGAAAAAAGGATTAAAGTAAAAAAGGAAGAAGAAGAAGGCAGGAAAGGATTAAAGGAAGGAAGAAAGGAAGGAAGGAAGGAAGGAAAGAAGGAAAGAAGGAAGAGGATGAAAATAAAAAGGAAGAGGAAGAAGGCAGGAAAGGATTAAAGGAGGGAAGAAAGGAAGGAAGGAAGGAAGGAAGGAAAGAAGGAAGAGGATGAAAATAAAAAGGAAGAGGAAGAAGGCAGGAAAGGATTAAAAGATGGAAGAAAGGAAGGAAGGAAGACAGGAAGGAAGGAAAGGAAAAATATCAAGAAATAAAGGAATAGGAAGGAAATTTAAAAGAAAAATCGGTAGAATTAAAAGAGAGAGAGAGAGAGAGAGAGAGAGAGAGAGAGAGAGAGAGAGAGAGAGAGAGAGAGGGGACGTGGAAGAACTGAATAGGAGTGAAAAAGAGGGAGGAAGAAAGGCATGAAGGGGAGTGAGAAGAGGAGGGGGAGAAGAGAAAGGGAGGAATGAAGGGAGGAAAGAAGGGAGGAAAGAAGGGAGAAAAAAGAAAGAGGAGTGACTCATTGGATCGACTTAACTTCCTGTCTACTCTCTCTCTCTCTCTCGACTATGACATATTACACGAAAACGACTTGACCGCACCACAAAGAGAGAGAGAGAGAGAGAGAGAGAGAGAGAGAGAGAGAGAGAGAGAGAGAGAATGCGGTATTTTCTTCAACAACACGCCGTTACTGGCAAATGTGTGTGTGTGTGTGTGTGTGTGTGTGTGTGTGTGTAATGGGGCATGAAAAAGAAATCATACTAATACAAAACAAAATAATCACATCACGAAATAGGAAACGAAAATAATCTACATTGTGAAACCGATACAATTACTGAGGAAACGGAGCAGAACACGACATTCCACGGGAGATTGTAAGACTAGGCGAGAGATTAACGCATTTGTAAAGACTGACTGACAGAGAGATTAACAGAAAAAACATTTGAAAAGACTGACTGACAGAGAGATTAACAGAAAAAAAACAACATAAGGAAGTGAGGTTAAGAGCTAGATACAGATAAATAAATAGATACCAACATAAAAATCAGAAGGTAAAGACGCAGAATATAAGATGAATAAAAAGATGAACTCATTTGTAAAGACTGACTGGCGGATAGATTAACAGCAAGACTTAAGAACAACAAACATAAGGAAGTGAGATTAAGAGCTAAATACAGATAGATAAATAAATACCAACATAAAAATCAGTAGGTAAAGACGCAGAATGTAAGATAAGAAAAAAGATGTATTATTTGCAGCCTGACTAACAAATATATTAAATGGTAGACTTATGAAAAAAAAATAAAGATAAAAACGTTAAAAAAAAGTGATATATGCATTTTTATACAGAGATAAATAGATGCAAACATAAGAAATCAATTAGGTTTGGACGCAAAATATAAGACTTATGAAAAAAGAAAAAGAAAAAGAAAAAAAGTAAAAAAGTTATATATACATTTTTATACAGAGATAGATGCAGACATAAAAATCAATTAGGTTAAGACGCAAAATATAAGATTAAAAAACAGACAGACAAAGCTCTCTCACACACACACACACACACACACACACACACACACAATAACCATTTCCTTCCATTGTTTACTCCGCGCACTCCTTGGAGACCTTACCCTTCCTCCTCCTCCTCCTCCTCTTCCTCCTCCTGTCTCTCCTTCAACTTTATTTCTCTCCCACTCCTAACAATTTTTATTCTCTCTTTCCCTGGTTTATAGATTTTTTCTCTCCTCCTCCTCCTCCTCCTCTTCTTCTTCTTCTCTTCCTCCATTTAACTCCTCAAGGCAAATTTGTTTCATTGTTGGATTTTTTTTTTATTTATTCTTCGTAAATTGTTGTTTATTATCTCTTGTTGCTTGTTAGTCTTGTTTTTTTTTTCTTCTTTTCCTTTTGTTTTCCTTCTTTTTTTCTTGTTTTCCTTATCCTTTTTCTTTTTTTCCTTTTCATTTTTCTTGTTCTTTTTTTTCTTGTTTTCCTACATTTTTTCTTGTTTTCCTTTTTCTTTTTCTTGTTTTCCTTTTTCTCTCTTGTTTTCCTTCTTCTTTTTCTTGTTTTCCTCCTTTTTCTTGTTTTCCTCCTTTTTCTTGCTTTCCTTCATTTTTTTCTTGTTTTCCTTCTTCTTTTCTTGTTTTCCTTCTTCTTCTTCTTCTTCTATTTCTTCTTCTAATTCTTCTTCCTTTTCTTCTTCTTCTTGTTTTTCTTCTTATTATTATTATCATTACTATTATTATCATTATTATTACTACTATCATCACATACACACAGTTACGTCATTTAAAAAGAATTCCTAAACTATTCTCCTCGTTACTATCCTTTACTTTCCAACCCTTACTTTCCCACTTTCTTTTATCGTTATCTTATGCATTCTCTGATTCCCCACTTTCTCCATCTCTTACTCATTCTTTAAATATACTCAATGTTCTTTTTTGGATTCACGTTCACTGTTTACCTCAATGATATTTCCTTTCCTTTGCTCATTTCGTATTTAGCCGAGAGGTCAAGGAAGGAGGAGAGAGAGAGAGAGAGAGAGAGAGAGAGAGAGAGAGAGAGAGAGAGAGAGAGAGAGAGAGAGAGAGAGAGAGAGAGAGAGAGAGAGAGAGAGAGAGAGAGAGAGAGAGAGAGAGAGAGAGAGAGAGAGAGAGAGAGAGAGAGAGGTGACGTGGAAGTAATATAAAAAAAAAGAGAAGAGGGGAGAGAAAAAAAAAATAATGGAGTTGGGGTGACTAAACAGAGATGGGGAGAAGAAGGGAAGAGAAGGGGAAGGAAGGGAATAGAAGGGGGAGTAAGCAGAAGAAGAAAATAAGAGAAGGAGGAGTAGGGAGAAGATGGGAGAGGAAGAAAAGGGAGGGAAGAAAATGGAAGAAGAGGAAGAGAGGGGAAATGAATGTAATGGGAAAGAAAGAAAAGGAAAGAAAAAGGAAATGAATGGAAGGAAAAGCAACGAATAGGAGAGGAAAGAGAAGGGTCGATAAGAAGGAAGGGAAAGAATAAAGAAGGGGAAAAGGAGAAAAAAAGACAAACAAGGTGAAAGAAGTGGAGGAGGAAGGGAAGGGGAGAGGAAGGGGAGGAAAGGGGAGCAGGGTGAAGAGAGTGATGGGGAGGAAGATAAGGAAGAAGAGAAGGAGGGAGTAAAAGGAAGGAACAGGGAGGTAAGCGAGGGGAAGAGGGTGAAGGGAGGGGCGTGAAGAAGGGTCAGGAGGAAGGAAGGGGAGGGAAGGGGAGCAGGGTGAGGGGGGGGGGTGAAGGGGGATCAGGGGGGAATGAAAGAGAGGGGCAGGGAGGAGGGGGAGGGAACAGGGTGAAAGGGAGTCAGGGGGGAATGAAAGAGAGGGGCAGGGAGGGAGGGGAGGGAACAGGGTGGAGGGGAAGGGTGGGGAGGAATTGAGGGGGGGGGGAGGAAAGGGGGTGACAAACGGTACACACTTCCGCTGTAACTCCCCTCCCTTTCCCCTCCCCACCGCTCCTCTCCTCACCCCTTGTCCTACGTTATATGAAATTCGTACCTGTTTCCTCCCCCCCCCCCCCCCCATCCCCGCCGACGCCTGCTTTCTTTCCCCTTGACAGTATAAAAAAAAGAAAAAAAATAATATACTCCTCAACCGCATTTTTTTTTTATTACTGGAATTGGATGTTTTTTTTGTGTGTTTTCCATAGTTAAGTGAATTTCCATCTCTCCATATTTTTCTCCTTTCTTTTTTCCCTTCCTTTCTCCTCCATTCCTCTTTTCTTTCCCTTAATTTCTCTCCTTCCTTTATCTTTCCATCTTTCCTTTTCTTTCCTTTCCCTTACCTTTTCATCTTTATTTTTCATTTGTTTTCCATAGTTAAGTGAATTTCCATCTATCCACATTTTTCTCCTTTCTTTTTTCCCTTCCCTTCTCCTCCATTCCTCTTTTCTTTCCCTTCATTTCTCTCCTTCCTTCACTTTTCCATCTTTCCTTTTCTCCCTCGCTTTCCTTTCCTTTCCCTTGCCTTTTCATGTTCATTTTTTTATTAGTCTTCCATAATAAAGCGAGTTTTCATCTTTTCTTATACTTACTTTATTTGATTTTCACAACTGCGTATCTTTCTTTATCTTATATCTCATTCTATCTTATTTTTATCTTTATTTTTTATTTGTTTTCCATAGTTAAGTGAGTTTTTACGTTTTATTATACTTATTTTATCTGTTTTCCATAACCGTGTATTTTCTTTATCTTATATTTAAGTCTATTTTTTATCTGTAATCTTATCTTAATCTTTATTTGTAATCTCTTTTTGGCCACTCCTCTGTACTCTATTCAGGAGCAGTAAGTAGCGGGCTTTTTTTTTCATTATTGTTTTCTTTTTTTTCACGCCCTTGAACTGTCTCATTTTCTGCAAAAAAAAAAATTGTGCTTATACATTTTATTTTCCTATTTATTCGCATGATCAATTATATTTTTTTTAATCTGATTTTCTTTTCGTAGGAAGACAAACAAAACCAACATCAATAAATCAACTAAAACACTTTCGTTAGGCAAGTGTTTTCTTATTGTTCATTCATGTTATCTCGGCTTTTATTTACTTATCTTTTTTTTTGCAGTGTTTTTGTTGTTGTTGGTGGTGGTGTTGTTACAATGGCCGGTACGGATTGATGGAGCAACGACCTTCTATTGTGTTGTTAGTAAATCTCTCTCTCTCTCTCTCTCTCTCTCTCTCTCTCTCTATTCTTTTCTATCTATCTATATATTTCGTTGTATACCATTCAATCTTCTTTTGTGTTCGTCTTTACGTGTGTGTCTGTTTGTCAGTTTCTCTTTTCTTTTTCTCTCCTAAACATTATTACCATCATTATCATCCTCATTATTATTATTATTATTTTTATTGTTATTACTCCTCTTCCTACTCTTCCTCATCATCATTACCATCATCATCACACGGGAATGTTGACACGCCCCCTCTGCCAAGCCACGCCCCCTTCCCGCCCGGCCACGCCCACTCATTTTAGTAAACAAACCCCCCACATTGATCAGGGCTCACGCTCGTCTTCTTAAACATTCGACGCCCAAGTAAACACATATGACAAGGCTTTCGTAGGAGTTGTGGGCATTTCCAAGGGTAGTTTTGTGACCCCGGTGGTAGTCTGACCCTTCTTCTGTGCTGTGAATCTAAAAAAACACTCATTAAAACCCGACTGATCTCCTTTTCGGCCTTTGGAAGTAGTTGATGTGAGGGGGATGGAAGCGTTTGAGAATATCGACTTTATAACTTCTTGAAAATACGCCCCCTTCCTCTTCTTCCTCCTCTTGTTTTTCTCTCTTACTCCTCTACCCTTCTCTGTTTCCTTATCTCTTTGCCTCCTCTTCCTTCCTCTTCTTCCTTCACTTATTTCCTTCCTACTCCTCTTTCCTTCTCCATTTACTCATCTCGTTGCCTCCTCCTCCTTCCTCTTCTTCCTCCTCTTGTTATTTCCTTCCTACTCCTCTTACCCTCTCCGTTTACTCATTTCCTTGCCTCCTACTCCTTCCTCTTCTTCCTCCTCTTGTATTTCCTTCCTACTCCTCTTCCCCTCTCCATTTCCTCCTTCTCCTTCATCATCTTCCTCCACTTGTTATTTCCTTTCTACTTTACTTTCCATCTTCTCCTCCCCTCTTCCCCTCTCCATTTCCTCATCTCCTCTCCTCCTTCCTCCTCTCATCTCCTTTCCTGTTCCATATTTCTCTTCCTCTTGTTTCTCATTTCTCTTTCCTCTTCGTTTCCTCCTTCCTCTTCCCTCTATCTCAAATTTTAAAACCCCACGAATATGACGTTTAATTTGGCGTTAATAATAAAATAGTGAAGGTAGAAGAGAAGTAGACTCGGTGGGAAGGTCAGCAAGTGTAGATTTTGAGTAGAATTTCGTCTCCTTGAAGAAATTGGCGAAAGAAAACGTGAGAGTGAGATGGTAAACACAAGTAAACAAACAGGGACTCGACACACACGCTTCTTCGTGACTAATTTTACAACACCTTTCCACGAGCTCTTCCCCCCCCCCCCTTCCCTCCCTCCTCTTCCTCCTCCTCCTCCTCTCCTCATCAAGGCCACTCCTGCTCTGGTGATTAAATAAACGTAAAATTAATAATGAAAAGGCAGCCAAGTAAAAAATATATCGTAAACAGTTAGCAAAAATTCGTCCTTCAGAGAGAGAGAGAGAGAGAGAGAGAGAGAGAGAGAGAGAGAGAGAGAGAGAGAGAATGGACAACAATCACAATATGCAACATTTTTTACCCTTTAATCCTGTCATTCTATCCGTAATTTTCCCTTTCCCCTTCCCTTCCTCTTTTCCTCCCCTTTATTTCTCCTCCCTTTACCTCTTTTTATTTTCCTATCTTTAATTTACTTTTTCTTCCCTTTTCCTCTTCCCATCTTCTTCCTTTCATTAACTTTTTCGCTTTCTTTTCTCGTTTCCATTTTCTCCCCTTATCATTTATTTCTCCTTCTCTTCCTCTCCTTCCTTATTCTCTCTTCCCCTACTTCTCCTCCCCTTCCCGTACACAACACATTAGCCAATAAGTCATGGGAACACACACACACACACACACACACACACACACACACACACGAGAGTTTAAAGAGCACATTTTCATTCTAAGTCTCATTTTTACCATAACCAATGCTATCCCCCCTTCCCTCCTCCCTCCCCCCCTCTCCCCCACCCATCCATCACCCCTTGACCTGCTGGTGGTGTTAGTGGTGGCGAGGGTGGGAAAGGGAGAGAGGGAGGGAGGGAGAGAAAAGGGGGGGGTAGGGGAGAGGGGGAATGTCCGGTCACGAGGCGTTACCCAGTGAACTAGTGAAGGTATACACCCTCGTTCTCTCTCTCTCTCTCTCTCTCTCTCTCTCTCTCTCTCTCTCTCAAGAATCCTGTAGGTCTAGTCTTTCTCTTAACCAGTATAGGCTTTCTCTTCTTCTTCTTCTTCTTCTTTCATTTCTTCTCTCCTTTTCCTCCTCCTCCTCTTCTATTACCTAAACTACTACTTCTACTACTACTACTACTACTACTACTACTACTACTACTACTACTACTACCACTACTACTACTACTACAACTACTTTTTCGTCGTTTTCTTATTTCTACTTCTTTTTACTTGAGAGAGAGAGAGAGAGAGAGAGAGAGAGAGAGAGAGAGAGAGAGAGAGAGAGAGAGAGAGAGAGAGAGAGAATGTGGGGTGACTTGTCGCTTCAAACCAGTTATGATTGATGTCTTTAATTACTGAACTGTGACTGGTGTGCAGCTGCGGGTTGTGTTACTTGTGTGTTGAGTTTAATTGAATCGTGTGTTGAGTATTGCTTCCTTGTGTTGAATATTGTGTTCCATCCTTCTCTTTCTCCCTCCCCTTCCTTACCTTCTATATATTTCTCCTCCCCTTACCTTCCCCTCTCCTTCCCTGTTCTTCCTCTCTTTACTTGCCCTTCCCTTCTCTTTTCGTTCTCCTTTGTGTTGTGTTGTGTTGCCTGTTGTATAATTGTGTTGCATTCAGCTCTTTGACTAACCTAACCTAACCTAACCTAATGTTGCTTTTTTTTTGTGTGTGTGTGTGTGTTACGTTTTGCTGTGTTGATCAGTGTTGTGTTGTGTTGCATTAAATTTTCGTTGTGTTGATATTTTTTACGGTGTTAATTTGGGTTGTGTTGAATTTCGCTGTGTTTATTTGTGTTGGATTCGTTGTTTTGGTCAGTACAGTGTTGTTTTGGTCTTTGCTATTGTGTAAATTTGTGTTGCCGTGCGGGTTTGTGTTGTGAATCAGTTTGTTTTGTAATGCTGTGTTGTGTGGTGTACTGTAATCTTGTCTAATGTTTTGTGTTGTAGCA